>NC_081370.1:16874433-17174433 GCF_030684315.1 Stegostoma tigrinum
GAACTTTATGGAACTGCTACAGTGTCTGTGGCAATTTGGGTGCCAGCCTACCAGCATTATCCTGAAGTCTCCAAAGTTAAATGTCATCTCCTGGACATTGCTAAGCACAGCACTAGGAAAATCCTGGTGCAAGATAGGTGCCTAAAAAAAAGTACTTCCTTTGTTAGAATTGCAACAAATGATAATACTGGACAAGGCATTGGACCCGAAAAGTTATCTCTGTTTTCACTCCAGTAGTGGTAGGCAAGTTGTTCGAAGGAATCTTGAGAGACAGGATTACATGAACGTAGGAGGTACGGTTAGTAAATTTGCAGATTACACCAAAATTGAGATGTAGTGAATAAGAAAGAAGGTTACCTCAGAGTACTACGGGGACCTTGATCAGATGGATCGAGGAATGGCAGACGGAGTTTAATTTAGATAGGGGTGGCCCTCAATGAGGATAGTGTGTCTTTAAGATTGGGGTATAAGGATTGAAATTTTCTTTACTGATATTTGTAATGAGACCCATCAAAGATGTGCAGGCTCAGTGGATTGGCCATGCTAAATTGCCCATAGTGTTCAGGAATGTGTAGATTAGGAGGATAGGTCTGGGTGGGATGTTCTTTGTGTTGGTGTAGACTTGTTTGGCCGAAGGGCCTGTTTACACATTGTAGAGATTCTATCATTCTATTCAATAACTGTAATGGGGACTCTCCTATTGGGGCACAGATTCTGTGGACATGTGTGAACTCAAGATCTTATGTTGCCTTCCTGGTGCCAGGATTAAGAATGTCTCAAAACGGTTCAAACATATTATCAAAGGGAAGAGTGAAATGCCAGAAGTTGTACACATTGGTAGGAACAACGTAGTTTGGGAAAGGGTTAAGACTGTGCAGAGTGAATATAAAAGGTTAGGTGGAAGGCTGAAAAGCAGAACCTCAAAGGTACTAATATAACAAAGTGTGGAGCTGGATGAACACAGCAGGCCAAGCAGCATCTTAGGAACACAAAAGCTGACGTTTCGGGCCTAGACCCTTCATCAGAAAAAGCTTTTTCTGATGAAGGGTCTAGGCCCGAAACGTTAGCTTTTGTGCTCCTAAGATTCTGCTTGGCCTGCTGTGTTCATCCAGCCCCACACTTTGTTATCTCCCCTTAAAGGTACTAATCTCTGGATTACTCCTGGTGCCACGTTCTAATGAGAGTAGGAATAAAAACATAGGGCAGATAAATCAATGGCTGAAGAGATGGTGCAATATGCAAGGATTCCGATTTTAGAATCAATGGGATTGCTTCTGGGGCAGAAAGGACCTGATCAAAAGAGGTGGGTTTCATCTAAACTGCAAAGAGACCAATATCCTGGCAGGAAGATTTGCTGATTCTATTTTGAGAGCTTCTAAACTAGTAGGGGAGGGGTTCCTAAGGAGTAGTAAAAATGGAGGGACAGATGAGGATGGTTCTAAATCAGAAAAGAGGAATTTAATTAGAAAAGGCAGATCAAAAGCAAATCAGAGAACGAGGCAATTCTGAAGAATTAAACTGCATTTATTTCAATGCAAGGGGTCAAACAGGTATGACAAACTCAGGGCATTTTTGAAAACATGTGATTGAGCCGTTGTAGCTATCACAAAACGTAGGTGAGGGCAGAATTGGACTGGCAATTCATTGTTCCTGGTTTTAGCTGCTATAGGAAGGGAGCAAAGAGAGGAAGGGGAGTGGCATCTTTGATTAAGGAAAACACTACTGTAGTTAGGACGTTTCTGAGGGATCATCCAATAAAACTACATGGGTAGATATTAGAAATAAGCAAGTGATGATCACCTTGATGGGATTGTACTCTCGGCCCCAGCAATAGTCAGAGGGAAATTGGAGCGCAAATACGTCGAGAGATCACATATATAAATAAGAACAATAGGGTTGTAATAGTAGGGGTTTTTAATTTTCCAAACATTGTCTGGGACTGCCATAGCGTAAAAGGCTTGGATGGTGAAGAATTTATTAAATGTGTTCAAGAAAATGTCATATTAATATATAAATATACTTACTAGACAAGGAGCAAAATATGACCTTCTCTTGGGAAATAAGGCAGGACAAGTGACTGATTTGTTACTGATGGAAGCACTTTGGAACATGTGATCATAATTCTATTAGTTTTAACTTTGTTATGGAAAAGGATAAGCCTTCCATAAATGTTAAAGTTCTTAATTGGAGTAAGGCAATTTTAATGGTATTAGACGAGAACTTTCAACAGTTAATTAAAATAGACTGTTCTTAGGTAAAGGGTTGACTGACAAATGGGAGGCTTTCAAAAGTGTGATAATGAGAGTTCAAAGGCATTATATACCTGTTAAGAGTAAAGGATAAGGCTGGTAAGAGTAGGGAATAATGGATGAATAAAGATATTGAGGGTGTAGTCAAGAATAAGCAAGTATATATTAGAAATCAACAACTGGGATCAAATGAATTTCCAGGAGGAGTATAGATAGTGTAGGGCCCTCTTATTCTTAAGACGGAAATTAGGAGGGCGAGGAGGGATATAAGATAGCCTTGGCAGGTAAGGTTAAGGATAATCCTAAGAGATTCTACAAGTACATTAACAGCAAAAGAGCAACTAGAGAGAGAATAGGACCCCTTAAAGATCAACAAGGTTATCAATGTGCTCAAATTCAGGAGGTGGGAGAGATAACTAGATGAACATTTGGCGTCAGTTTTTACTATGGAAAAAGAAATGGAGGCTAGAGACCCGGGGAAATACATATTGTGGTTTCAAATCAGTTCACATTATAGAAGAGGAAGTGCTGGAGATCTTTGAAAACATAAAGGTGGATAAGTCTTGAGAACACAATCAGGAGGAGCATTGCAGGAAGTTAGGGAAGAAATTGCAAAACCACTACCAGAAATATTTTAAAAAACATCAAAACGTAACAGGATTGTGAGCTAAAATCCATTTTTCTTTCTCCTTATCTGAAGATTCAAAATAGTAAGAAATGAACCTTTATTCCAACACTTTTTTGCTAACCAGTATATTTATTAATTATGAAAATATTAGATTTGAGGGAAAAAGTGGGTTGACCAGGCAGTGGTCAGATGTTGAACATCATGCATTATTATTAATATTATTATTATTATATACATTATTGTGGTCATTGAGAGGTGACAACTCTTGGCAATGCATTCACCAAAGTCATGTTGCCAACCATTCAGTGTTGCCTTTACATTGGTACTCCCTATGAAATTTGACAGTTTGCATTTATTCAGATGAATGCATGATGAAATATGTCAAGAAATATATAACTTTAACTCGGAATTACTCAAATTCTATACTATCAAATATCTTATTGTTGTTTTATCTAGACAAGAAATGATTGGAGCTAGTTAGTTCAGTTTGATTTATTGTTGTCACATGTACTGAGATATAGTAAAAAGAGTTTTGCGTGCTTTACAGGCAGATTGTGACATGCAAAGTGCACAGAAAAGGTGCAGAGAGAGAGAGAGAGAGAGAGATCAGAATTAACATTTGAGAAGTCCTTTTAAATATCTGATAACAGTAGGGAAGAAGCTTTTCTTGAATCTGCTTGTATGTGTATTCAAACTTTTATATCTTCTGCCTGATGGAAACGTGTGGGAGGGGCACTTAGTCATGTTGGTTGCTCTCTCGTGGCAGTGAGAAATGAACTGGGCGGGGTTTATGACTGTAGTTTCTTGCAGTCTTGGGAAGAGCGGTTGCCATGCCATGCTGTGACGCATCCAGATAGGATGCTTTCTATGTGCATCTTTAAAATTGGTAAGAGTCCTTGTGAACACGCCAAACTTCCTTAGCCTTCTGAGGAAATAGAGACATTGTTGTGCTTTTTTGACTGTTGCATCAGCGTAGGTGGACCAGAACAGATTGTTGGTGAACATCACTCCCAGGAACTTGACACTCTCAACTATCTCCACCTCAGCATCACTGATGCATACAGGAGTGTGCCCTCTAGCCACTTCCTGATGTCAATGACTAGCTCCTACATTTTGCTGATGTTGATGGAGAGATTGTTGCCTTTGCACCATGTCACTCAGCAATCTTTTTCCTGTATGCTGTCTCATTGTTGTTTGAGATCCAACCTACAGTGGTGGTGTTGGAAGCAAACTTGTCAATGGAGTTGAGGTGGAATTAGGCCATTCCGTCCTGTGTGTAAGGAGTAGACTAAGGGGCTGAGTATGCAGCCTTCTGGGACACCAATGGTGAGGATTATTGTGATGGAGTTATTATGCGTATTCTTACTGATTGTGGCCTATGGGTCAGGAACTCAAGGATCCTGTTGCAGAGGCGGGAGCTGAGACCTAGATCTCTGGCCTGGACAAAGTGGATGTTGGGAAGATGCTTCCATTGGTAGGAGAGTGTAGGACCCAAGGGCATAGCCTTAGAGTAAAGGGAAGACCTTTTAGAATGGAGATAAGGAGAAACGTCTTGGCCAGAGAGTGGTGAATCTATGGAATTCACTGCCACAGAAGGCTGTGGAGACCAGGTCATTGAGTACATTTAATACTGAGATAGATAGGTTCTTGATTATCGAGGGGATCAAAGGTATAGGGAGAAGGCAGGAGATTGGGGTTGAGTAACTTATCAGCCATGATTGAATGGCGGAGCAGACTTGATGGGCCAAATGGCCTAATTTCTGCTCCTGTGTCTTATGGTTTTAGAGTTTGGAGATGAGTTTCTTTGGAATTATGCTGTTGAAGGCAGAGCTGTAGTCAATAAGTAGGAGCCTAATGTAGGTATGCTTGTTATCCAGATGTTCCAGGGATGAGCTTTGGGCCAGATGGCATCTGCTGTCGACCTGTTGTATTGGTAGGCAAATTACAAAGGATCAAGGCAATTTGGTACACTGGAGAGACCATATCTGGAAAACTGTTTGCAATTTTGGTGTCCATGGCCCAGATATTTGAGGTTATGCCACCTGAAGAGTTGGCAGAGAATGACAACCTATTGCATGCAAGTAATTTAGTTTAATTTTGAGTATGTTGGCTCATTTTACTTTGGGCAAATAATTTTGATTATGGCAACAAGCTTCTAGTAAGTTGACTTTGTCCACACAATGCATTACAATTCATAATACTGAAAGCCTTTGCATGTTTGGTTGGAACTTGTTCAACTCTGAGTTTTAACTCAGGTCTATCTTGCTGTGAACATCATTCATGAAAGAGATGGATAGAGCTCTTAAATTTCAAGAAAGAGATGTATAGAGCTCTTAAAGATAGTGGAATCAAGGGTTATGGGGAACAAGATACTGATTTTGGATGATCAGCCATGATCATAATGAATAGTGGCACTGGCTCGAAGGGCTGAATGGCCTACTCCTGCACCTATTGTCTATTGTGTCAACTTACATTTACATGAGTCTCTGGCATGCTCCTCGCAGTTGTTACCATACTACTATACCAGCCTTTTGTTTGGTTGTGCCTTGTTGTAACCTCTGGCTGCATCTTTGGAGAGAGATTTTTTGCATAGGCTGGCCCTATGTATTTCACACATCTTAGAATGCAGGAAATCTTTATGGTGGCATGATTGATCACATATGCCACACAGCTTGTTATGTTTTGTGTCCTGGGTCTGGTGTCAATACTGTTTGCTGCACGAATACTTATAACCACTGCTTTCTGGCTACGTGGCTTTGTATTTTCTGCTCTGCTGGCAATGATAAGTCTAAAAAATTTTTTTGAAATGCTACAATAGATGTTGAGGCAATGACCAACCCCATTATCTACTCCAAAATTTCAGTTTCTGAAAATTTGCATTTGTTGCCCTCTTACAGCATTTACTGTCAACTTACTCAATTGATCCCAGCTTAAGCCTGCATAATATAAATTCTAAGCTATTAATTCTAAACTTGACTCTACATGGAACAAATCTTCTAACACTTTTCAGAGTGGAGGAGTCCCAAACAGAGGGCATAGATTTAAGGTGAGTGGAAAAATTTTAAAGGGATCTAAGAGGCAACATTTTCGTGCAGAGGGTGGTGTCTGTATGGAATGAGCTGCCAGAGGAAGTATTGGGTCTGATACAATTACAGTATTTTAAAGGCATATTTGGAGGGATATAGACCAAATGCTGGCAAATAGGACTAGATTTATTTAGGATAATCTGGTCAGCATGGATGGGTATATTTCTGTGCTGTACACCTCTGACTCAATCACTGCAAATATGACGAGATTAATTTACTTGGGCATGGGCAAGATGGACCAAAGGGTCTGTTTCCAGGGTGTATATCTCCGTGACTGTACAACCAGAACTTCTTTGTCTGAAAATAAATTAAACTTTCCTCACAGAGCCAAATTTTACAAACTTTCAGCCATCCCTATTGGCTCGAATACCAGTGTGTAAACAAAAATTCAACTAACTATAGAGTTAAGGATGAAGGGTCATAAGGGGAAAATGGTACCCAGAGTACAATTGTTACTAGATGACATCCAGAACAGAAGGGTAATGTTCTGTGGATAACAAAGTGTGTAGCTGGATGAACACAGCAGGCCAAGCAGCAGCCTGCTGTGTTCATCCAGCTGCATGCTTTGTTATCTTGGATTCTCCAGCATCTGCAGTTCCCATTATCACTAATGTTCTGTAGACACAGGTTTAAATCTCAATATGGCAGATAGTGAAATCTGAATTCAATAAAGAAAATAGAGTTTTTGAAGATGGGTCCAGACCCAAAACGTCAGCTTTCCTGCTCCTCTGATGCCGCCTGGCCTGCCACATTCATCTAGCTCTACACCTTGTTATCTCAATAAAAAAAACTAGCCTAATGATAACCATGTTGTAAAATCACATCTGGTTCACAATTGCACTTTAGGGCGGGACATCTGCCACCTTTTCCTGATCTGGTCTGGTAATCACGCTGTGTTTTGGGTTGACTACCTTCCTCACCCCTTTCATCGCATGGATGCAACGTGCGTCACATCTGTGAAGCGCCTTTAGGCACGTTGCTGTGTTAAAAGCACGGTATAAATGTAGGTTGCTGTTGAGTAAGTGATTAGGCACACCGGGACAAAGTGAAATGAAAACCCGGATAGCTTGATTTGTTTCCAAATATATCCGAAATACACAGAACATGTCTATAAGGCCTTGCGAAAAGTAGCAACTTCATTAATTTTATATCAGGAACTCGTTTCTCTGCTGCTTATTAAGTTGTATCTCTGGGAGGATTAGACAGGAAATTATGAACTGGTTGCGACACCAGACCTTTTATTCACAATTCGATTGAACGTTTAGTACAAGTCACAACCTGTAACAATTTCTACGCAATAGCGTAGACATTGAAATGTCTCCCCCAAGAATCTTCTCTTGATACACCGCACTGCGGCTACTTTGCTTCCCACCATCACAGTACGTGCGTGCAGACACGATCCAGGATCTTGTCAATCATAACCTGATGCTCATCCCTACGGCTGACCCCGCCTTCGTAGCTTTAAACACTGTTAAGTACGTGACGCATTATGACGCAGCCTATAAATAGAGGCCGTTAGGTAGGAGTGTGGCCTATTACATATCTTGGTCAGAGACGGTAGTGACAGTGGTAAGTCGTAGCATTGAGCAACTTTAAATTTGCAGCCACTGAGCCATGATATTTGATCAATCAGTACGTTTGCGACATAGTAAATATTGCATCCCTATTTAATCCAATACGTTATAATTGCGTAAAATTAAAAGTTATATGTAAAGAATTAAATATAAATTGGTATTGTAGATTTTATTATATTGCATTACTGCTAAAGTGATTGTGTCACGCTTTTAGCGGCATTCTAAGTCTTACCCTGTTGTATTTTTCCATTAGCAGAACAGCTTTTTAAAACACTAAATTGATGTAATTATTGTGTCGAGTACTGTTCTTGGTGAGATGGCGTTCCCAGGGATGTCCTTTCCTGTAATTCGAAACAGCAGTGATATTCTCGGCTACAGTTTGGAAGTCGCGTTGGGAGTGAGGGTTTAGAAGGAAATCCAGTTGAGTGCCCGCCGCGACCTTGCTGCTGGCTGGCGATGGTAGCGTGTTTCTATCGCCCGGGGCGCCGAGCAACATCAGCGGGAACGCTCGCGCTACCCCTCTGTTGTGCCGTGCCTATTGTAAGATATTGCGGCAAATGCAGCCGAGCTGGCTTTCCTGCATGGGTTTGGATACCTCTCTAGTTCTAAATCATGCAGTTCGTGGTAATTTCCGATGTTCGAGCTCTGATGAAGAGTCCTCTAAACACGAAACGTTAGCCTGAGCGCTCTCCACGGATGCTGCCTTACCCGCCGTAATTTAGTCACAGGGCATAGAACCGGACCCTTCAGACCAATGTATCAGAGCCGAACATCATTCCAAACTTAGTCATATCTGCCTGCTCCTGGCCCATATACATCCAAACTTTTCCCGTTCGTGTACTTATTCAAATATCTTTTAAATATTGTAATTGTACCCACATCCACCACTTCCTCAGGAAGTTCAATCCACATGGCAACCATCCTCGGGGTAAAAAAGAGTCGTTTTCGTGTCTTTATTTAAAGCGCTCTCCTCTCACCTGTAAAAATGTGCCCCCAGGGCTTGAAATTCCCGTATCCTAGGGAAAAGACAACTACCATTAACTCTACCTACATCTCTCATAATTTTATAAACTTCTATCAGGTTGCCTTTCAACCTCCTATGCTACAGTGAAAAGAAGTCCCAGCCGATACAGGCTTTTTTCAATAACTGAAACCTTCCATACCCGGCCAATATTTCTTTTGGCGGTGCCGATTCCAGCCTCTGCAGTAATTTGCTCCTCTGATATTCAAATTTGTTTCAAAAGCTGTGTGAAGTCATATGGCATTAACCCAGGAGACACAATGAAACGAGGAAAAGGGTTTTGTGCTGTTTTGACCATCTTCAGACAACTAGTGGGCACCAGAGAGATCTGGCTATGTTGAACATGAGTGGCTGTAATATTAATTTTTGTAAGGCTAAGCATGACTAACATCACTGCTAATCCTTTATATTCAGAAGGAATTCAAGATAATTGAACTGATGGAAATCAGATGTTTGTTTATTTATTTGAAGAATTTAGATTGTTGCATTATTAGCTTCAGAGGCATTAGCCTTGTGGTAATCAAGGTTAACAGTTAACACAGGAACAGTTAATTTGGAATTCTTCAAGGTAATAATGGTGAATTTAAATTTCTGTAAACTCGGGGTTAATGGGAAGTTACCCCCATGTGAAATGATTATTGAATGGGTTTTTGAGACAGAAGCTTGAAATAAAAATTGAATTGTTAGTTAACTACTTTAATGGTCTATCTGTGAATGGATGCACTGCTGTCTTTCCTTTTTAGATATTTTTGAATGCCCTGTGATTTACTGACAATTGAAAATTTTTAATTATGTCAAATCTTTGGATTCTTCCTACTTCTGCTGTCTCACTGCGCCCAATTTTGAATGTAATAGTTTGAACGTACAGTATTATTATATGTAAAACTTTGGTATGAATCCTAATTAGATAGGTCAAAGGTTTCTGATATTTTTTCCTAATATAAAGCCTGCTGATTCATGATCTTTGTTTAGAATTGCCAGGTAGGGCCAAGCCACCACATAACTGGTAACTCTGACAATAGCAAGAAAATTATACCACAGAAGGGAATCACTTGGCCCGTTGAAGTTATCTATGCTATAAGCACTTTTTTTCTTTTGCCTGTATCCCTTTTTATGTAGGCTTTTTCTTCAAATATTTATGCAATTTAATTTAAAAAACATTAAATACACAATAAATGTCCAAAGGTAACTTAGTCCTACGTTTTTAAGAACATTTTCTTTTTCACTCTCATTGGTCACCCTGCATGGAGCATTCTAGAAAAGCAGGGGAAACAACAACATTTAAAATGGGTGATCAAACTTGCTTCCCTGTTCAGTAACATTAAACTTCACCTTTTTTGGTCAAGTCTTGTCTTGTGCTTAAATAAAAGTAAAATGCTGTAAAAGCTGTCTTACTGCCGGTTTCCAAAGTGCTGGTAGTACTCATTGGATCTGGCAGCAACTATGGAGCAAGAAACAATTATTATTTCAGGTTGTGTATATAACTCATTTTTAAAACTGTCACCAGTTAGCTTAGTGAAGCTGTTAATTACAGCAGGGTACAAGGCTGCATTTTGTGCTCCAATCAGCTGCTAACAAAAAATAAAATTACAGATTGTATTGATGTGCAGTTTACCGCTTTAAAGTTAAGATATGTGATAATTTGCCATGGTGATGCAGATGTAATAATATCAATGTAAACATATCATAAGGTTTATTACGCAGTGCTGATGAGTCACCATGCACTGAGTATTCTTTGCAGCTTCCTGTTCTATTTGTGAATGACAATAGCAGAATGTTGGTGATTGTTTGAACTGTATCGGTTAGACTTTAAGTGGCAGTTAGTGTGCTCACCTTAAAGTATTGCTGTCTTTGGCAAGATCATTGGGAACAGGAGGAATGGCATAGTGGGGACATTCAAATGAAATCATCGATTATTCCTGAATATCTGGTTCACTGCTTATTTCAGAAGACTGGGTGACACCTTTTGCAAACACAGTTGAGTATAATCTGGAAATGGCCTTTATATTGACCAAGCTTTTTTCAGTCTTGCGTAATTACCTACTAAAATTTCATCTTCCTTTCTCATTGGACTGATGTCAAATGGCCACTGAAACATTACCAAATTATGTACATTCCCTAACCACAACCCTCCAGAAACAGATCTTTGTTTAGATAGTGTTTAGCTGACTTATATTTTTTCCCCCACATTTCCTTCCTCCTTTATCCCAACGCTCCCTCCCTTCCCTGACATGCAAGAACAACTGACCTCGAGCTGCACATGCATTGTCAATATCTGCACTTGCTATAGTTTATCACATAGCCATTTTTGAGTGACAATGATGAAAGAATCTTATGAAAGTTATTATTCATTTTTTTGTGACATGGTGTTTGTAACAGTTTAATGGAGATGGACATTGAATACAGTGGTATTGTTAATTATTGCACCATGTATATAAATAAATAATAAGTTTCCAGAGTTTCTCAACAGCCACAATGTGTCTCTATATATACTGCAAGGTGGTCGGTTAGCTTAGTTGGCTGGATGGATGATTTGCGATGTAGGGAGGGAATGAGAAGAAACAACAGATACCAGGTCAGGGTTGGAAGATGGTGTGCTTGAAAAATGGTAATTGGGAGATTGTTGGATACCAAACAACAGTGGATAAATAGGGTAGGCTGAATGGAGGATGACACAATTCAAAATGGATGATGGATAAATGCTACTTTTGGTAGAATTATGTAATTTAAACATTAACATTTATCAATGTAGCGTTAGGGAAGTTGTACCTGGAAATGGTCAAGGCATGATCGTTCGGTATGGAACTGATGGAATAGTGATCAGAGGTGGAATTAAGCAATCTGAGAAATTTGAAACCTAAATTGGAGCAAAATTTCATTGAGTATTGACGAGCAGATGGAAAGAGCAATGCCATTATGGTTGGGGATGTGGAAATGTTGGAATAGAGAAGGAGTTTGAAGTGCTTAGCATAGTTGGGGAAAAAAAAATCTGGCTACTGGGCTGGAAAAAGCTTTGCATCTATGCATTGATATTGTACAGCATTGCAAACTATTGAATTCAGCGTGGTGATAGAAATACAACTGTAAATAGGCTTATATATGGAACTTGATTTTCATCTAGTTGATGGTGTGCAAAAACAGCATGTAGAGAAGGAGGAGGAGGACTGCTATGAATTGGGCTAAATATTGTCGGGGCAATTTAGCTGTAGTTGTATGCTGGCTATGTTGGATTAGGAAAATAGGACAATGGTGTGTCACAGTGGGAGTTGAGTGCATAACTGAGGAGGCTGAAAGTGGTCTTCCTGACAGATCATTCATGCATATGGAATGTAGTATTCCGAGCTGCATTTGTCCATACTGTAACCTTGACCATATGTCCTCTGTGATCAGGAGGGTCAGTAACTGAAGAGCACAGATTTAAGATCATTCAGAAAAGAACTGGACAAGAGCCAAGGAAAGAAAATTAACTCACTCCCAAATAAATACAGTCTACCCCCATGAAGTCACAGGCACTTGCAAACGATGAATTGTAAAGTCTTAATTTCACCAAATCCATATACAACATGTAACACTGGCCATGTAAACATGTACAGAGTGGCTGCAAGGAGCATAAAACGATAAACCCATAGTAACAGGTTTAAGCTTTGGGGGTGGAATGAGATGAATGCCCGGAGTTTCAGAATATGAAGCAAGAAGCCAAAAATAAAATTAATCTAAATAGGTTGGGAAGACGCCTGCAAATAATATTCAGTAAGGAGAAATGTAATTTAATGAGACGAGGTAAGTGGAATGAGCAGTATCATTACGAATTAAGTTGCCATAAACTGCAGTTTACATTGGAGAGGGATTGGATGTTGCTGATGGAAAGCCTAATGCAATGAGCAGTACTGTGTGGCAGTAACAAGGAAAATGAGTCAGATTTTGGAGTGTATTACAGGCTTGAAATGAAACAAATCTGAGGTGGGACATCTATAGGAAAAAAACTTGTACGGCCACAACTAGACTATGCAAACCAGTTTGGTCAACCCTCATGATGTTGACTAACCAGATGGAGTCCAGTCCCTTCCCTCACCCCAGCTGTCTTCAGAAGGCAGAAATACTAGGTTGTGTAACTGCATGGTTTTGGCAAGAGTTATCAGATACATCTGTGGACTGAATAAATAAAATATCTGGTTTGAGAGACAAGTACAGAGAAGCTGAGTTATTTACTGTGGGGAAGGATAAGAAAATATTGTTCAAGAAGTGAACAGGTGGCCGGACCCCTCATGCCTATAGAATCGATCAAAACCCTCCTGATAGAGATTCAAGGACAATGGCCCTTGGCAAACTTCCAGGTCGTTTTTGGAACCCCTGTCTTTTTCTATTTTGGGGACTAATAGTTTTTGACATAAAGCTTTCAGCAAGGATTTGAAATTGTTGTGGGGAATGCTGAGAAGATGAGGTGCAATTTGAGCTTGGTACTTTTTCTAAAAGCAGGTTTCAAGGGAAACTGTTTGCAGGATATGAAAATCAAATGGACTAAATTTAATTAAGTGACTCAGATAGGCTGAGAAGTTGCATCAAGCCAATCTGGACAGAAGGACCAGAGGATGTACCTTTTTTAAATTGAAGTTTTCAGCTCCTTACAAAATATATTTCTTTATGTAACTTGTTATATAATTGAGGAAAATAATGTATTTATACACATTGCAGAGATCATTCAACTTCAATATTTCAGTTCTCCTCGCTGATGTAATGGTGTGTTTCACGGAATGTGTATAAAGTGTATGTTGACCTGATGTGAATTACTTTTTCCTTAGGAGTAAAAATGGCAACACTCAAGGAGAAGCTGATCGCGCAGTTGGCGACATCACAACCCAGTCATTCAAATAACAAAATAACAATAGTTGGCGTGGGTGCAGTTGGAATGGCATGTGCTATAAGCATCTTATTAAAGGTAAGATGGAGTTTGGATGATAATGTGATAGATCATATACAGTTGCAAGTTTTTCTTCTGATTTAGTTGAGACTACCCTTTAGGGACTGCTCTTGGAAAGCAATATTGAGTTTCTATCATTGAGACCATCGTAGGATGGATAACCTTGTGTGTCGTGGATTGATACCACACGCAACCATAGTCAGAGTCATGCAGCACATAAATGGACCCTTTGATCCAACCAGTCCATGCCAAACACAATCCCACCCATCTGCTCCTGGCCCATATCCCTTCAAATCTCTTCTATTCATGTACTTATTCATATGTCTTTTAAATGTTGAAATTGTACCCACATCCATCACTCCATCAGGAAGTTCATTTCACACATGAACCGTCCTCTGTATTAAAAAAAATTGCCCCTATATTTTTTAAAATCTCTCCTCTCGCCTTCATAATGTGCTTCCTTGTCTTGAAATCCCCCATGCTAGGAAAAAGACAACTACCATTAACTCCATTTATACCCCTAATAATTTTATCAACTTCTTTCAGGTTGCTTCTCAACCTCCAACATTCCAGTGAAACAAATCACAGCCTATCTAGCCTTCCTTTATAACTCCAACCTCCCATACCTGGTAACATCCTGGTAAATCTCTTCTGAACACACTCTCCAGTTTAATAATATCCTTTCTTTAACTGGGTGACTAGACCTGGATACAGTATTCCAGAAGAGGCCTCACTAATATCCTGTACAACCTCAACATGACTTTCCAACTTCTGTACTGAAAGGATTGAGCAATGAAGGCAAGTGTGTCAAATTCCTTTTTAAACCACTCTGTCTATATGGTTGAAATGGTTTTGAGCACTTTTATCTCCCCTAAATGTGACCTTTTCATGGTCAACCCTCATGATGTTGACTAACCAGATGGAGTCCAGTCCCTTCCCTCACCCCAGTTGTCTTCAGAAGGCAGAAATACTAGGTTGTGTAACTGCATGGTTTTGGCAAGAGTTATCAGAAACATCAACTTTTGCTAACTTTTCCCACTTAATTTCTAGGGAAGCTAAGACATGGTGCAGTGCTTACACTGCACCTTTGCATTTGTATAGTATTTTTCACACCTCAGTGTCCCCAGGTACTTTACTGGGAACAGTTACTCTTGAAACACAAGCACTGTAATAACATAGAAAATAAAATAGGCAATTTGGACACCGCTCCCAGAGTATCAATGTGGTAATGGGTGCATAATCTGTTTTTTGGTGTTGATTTGATGGTTAAATATTGACCAGCATCCCACTACTAACTCTCCTGAGTTTCTTTGAAATAACTGTAAAGGATTTTTGTGTCTGACAGCAGGCAGGACCTTGCTATAACATTCTCACACACAAGATTGAACCTCTACCAGTGTAATACTGAACTAGAATGTAAGCCTTGACTTCTGTGCTCCAGTCTCCACAATGAAACTTAAACTCAGTACCTTATGAGTTTGAGACATGGGTGTTACCACCTAAATCACAGCAGACAACTCAAACCCCTAGCTTTCTACCAGTGTGCCAGATGGCTGGGAGTCACTTACTTGAGATCTGATTTGCCATTTTGTTTCAAAAATATTAAACCTTACAGTTTAGGTTATTATAAATTGCCTTCAAAGTTGTTGTAACTGATATTATTTGTTTAGGACCTAGCAGATGAGGTGGCTCTAGTGGATGTAATGGAGGACAAATTGAAGGGTGAAATGATGGATTTACAGCATGGTAGCCTTTTCCTTCACACTCACAAGATTGTGTCTGGCAAGGGTGAGTACAGGTTCAGCGGTAAAACTGAAAGGACATAATTATTGAGTGGACACTGAAATAATGTATTAACATGTGACTAAGTTTTGAGTTGTGCATGGCTTGAAAATACAGCTAACAACTAGCAGTGCAGGCGCAAATGTATAGGGGTGGGAAGGCGGAGAGATGGTTTAGAGGAAGGATTGATGACGCTCATTTGAAGAGCTGGTTGCAGACACAAAGGGCTGAGTGGCTGCCTCCTATGTCTTCACAACTGTGATTGCATGGTAAAGGACACAAATGTGAAGCATAAACTCTGGTATAAACCAGTTGACTGGTCTGTTTCTGTGTAAGGGCTTTGTAGTTTGCCAGCCTCCTTATGATGAAACAGGAACTTCCATTTATGGCCGTAAGACTTAGGGCCAGAATGTTGATGCATGTACAAGTATTGTGTAACAGGGAGTTAGTGTGGTGCAATTGTTACATACCAGCAAGGTAAGCAATGAGGTGTGTAAATCCAATAAACGTTGATGTAGCTGTGTCATTAATTTGGCAGATTACAGTGTGTCTGCTGGATCCAAGCTGGTTGTGGTCACAGCTGGTGCCCGGCAGCAGGAGGGGGAGAGCCGCTTGAATCTTGTTCAGCGTAATGTGAATATTTTCAAACACATAATTCCTGACATCGTCAAGAACAGCCCTGATTGTATCATACTGGTTGTATCCAATCCAGGTGGGTATTTTTGTAACTTGGTACATGCATCTGGGATTTACTTTGGGCGTGGGCATAGGTAGGCATGGACCTGATATGATTAAACTCCCAGTTAGGAAAAAAGTGCACTTTCTCCACTTATTTGTGATTGGATAATTGTTTAAGTTCTACTTTGCTCTGGTACAATTTCTATTCTGAAGTTATGTCCTTCATATCTTGAGGACAAATCAATTACTTGTAATGATCTGTGAAATGCCTTTTATAAAACTGACTTCTTAAAGTTAATAACTAGAATGCATTAATTTAACAGCTTTAGCAGGAGCTGTCCTTGACCCAGTAATCCTCACTATTCCACCTTTAATCTCTAGTTTGTTAGTGTCAGTGCCACTTAATTCCATACTTGCTTTCATTTGGATTTAAAATCCTTGACTCAGTCCTAACTTGCTTCATATCATTGACATACTTTGTCACAATATCATACCACTGTCTTTACTTCTCCTTTACTGGGATATTTATGACAGCCCAACTCTGCCTTAACATGCCTCTGGTAGTTTTTTGCCTCGTTTCACTCCTCAATGTTTCAATGTCATCAGTACTTCTGCAATGACTTTTCCTTGTTTGGTAACTCAAAACTTTAACCTTGGTAATGGCATCTATTAGTCATGTTCTCATTTCTCAAGCCAAGCCTGATTGACCATCCCTACACCCTTACTACCATTAAGTATGCTGCAAATTGTTCTCTTGTATTAAAACATTCTTGCATGTCCACAATTTTGCAAGTCACTATTTACAAATAAAGCAATCCTATTATCTTCATTAAAACCCAAGCATCTATCTTCCTTCTCCTGGCTACTTTTAAGATTGAATCTGATGATTTTGGATCCTGCCTTAGTTTGAAGAGTTTCACTTTTGTCTGCAGTGCACTTTATTCAAGATTTTGTCTGCAGGTACTTCCTTGCATATACTCCACCTACAGGTCTACTTGTTGCTGTTGTTTCCTCTGTTCTTGCAGTTTTGGCCTTTCACTTTTACTTACACTTGAGCTTCAGCTTGTAAAACGTAGTAACTCAGTATAGAAAGCACAGAGGTGCCAAGCTGCTGGCCTGTAGTTTGGAGAGGAAGTAGAGAGGGCAGCTCAGTCTGCATGTGGGTATTTACTTTTCACTTTCAAGCAGAATGGACTGTCACTGAAGAATCTGTATGAAGAGGTTAAGTGAAAATGAGTTGGTGGGGTCTAGAAGACAAAAAAAAACTTCCCTGATGGAATATGCCAAACCAGCTATTCACATTAAAGAGCACCATCAGTATGGAAACTGCAAACTGTTCATGGTAAAGCTACCTCCACAACAAAAGCCACTCCAGGTTCAGTTTGTTTAGTCATGTGTTAGAAAGAGATTAAAAGGATCAACCCCAAATGAAGGCAAATGAGCCTTTTCAGTAATCCCATGAACAGTTGTGCTAGTTAACTGTTTAAGTGCTGGAATTAACAGGAAGGTATTAGTGGCAATCAGAAATGGGAGTAGTAGAACAATGTCCTTTTGAGCTACTCTACTATTCAGTCATTTATTGTGATAATATCTTGTAGTGGGTCTCCTTCAGACAACTTGGGTAAAACTAATGAGTGAATTTATCCCAATGTCATCTACTAACATTGTTTCAATCAAAGTTATGCATTTACTAGAGAATTTCAGAAAGCTCTTTTGGCTCCACACTGAGTACAAGTTTCTCTGAATAGTTTGGGATGGGATGGGATGGGATGGGATGGGATTGGGGAAAGATGTTATCTTTGAGGATTATTCTACATATTTCTTTTTTCCCTATAGTGGACATTCTGACCTATGTGGCATGGAAACTGAGTGGCCTTCCTATGCACCGTGTTATTGGCAGTGGCTGTAATCTTGACTCAGCTCGGTTTCGATACCTCATGGGAGAGAGATTGGGAATCCACAGCTCCAGCTGTCATGCCTGGGTCATTGGTGAACATGGAGACTCGAGTGGTATGTCTGCA
This sequence comes from Stegostoma tigrinum, assembly GCF_030684315.1. Lineage (NCBI taxonomy): Eukaryota > Metazoa > Chordata > Chondrichthyes > Orectolobiformes > Stegostomatidae > Stegostoma > Stegostoma tigrinum. The sequence goes on from NC_081370.1 coordinate 16,892,391, forward strand.
GGAGACAGTGCAATTTGTGCTTAAGGTTACAGTAGAAATTGAAGTAGGTCAAATGTCTTGTGGCTGGTTAGCATAGAAACAAATAGCTCTATCACTGACTTGTTTAGTTTGTTTCCAAAAACATCTGCTGCTTGATGTTAGTCACTTTGAATAATACTAGCAAACAGTTTGGCTGCCTGCACTGTATTGAGCGTAATTTGTGAACAGTGCTTTTGTGATTGCTATACTCACAGGACAAGGGGTTACTCTGTCCCATGCCACAGAATTACCCAGTAATTCATTGTAATTTTCTTCAACTGCAGTAGTTATTGAAAGGTTCAGGTAATATAATATGGTAGTTTTAACTGGAATTTAAACTAGGATCTCACAACCAAGATATAAAATTAGAAATCTGGTGTCAGATAATCTTTAGTTGATTTATCAGTTTAAAACAAATACTGTCTACTTCAGAACGTTTGTAATTACCTAATGATCAGCTTGCATCAAGATCAGTTTTAGACTGCATTGTTAAATTACCTAGGACTTGGAAGGAGCAGAAGTTTATTTTGCAGAGCCCTGTAAACTATGAACCAAAAAGACCAGATCATCTGTTAAGTTAACTAACCATCACAACTCCTAGTGCTCCTCTCCCACCAGCTGCTATGTAATCTCAAGCAAATGCTAAAAATAAGCTGGTCTGGTAGCAATTTAGGAGGGAGAAAAACAGGCACCCACAAATGACCACCCTACAATTTTCTTGGAAAGCTTTTTCCCTGAAAATACATTAATATCTGGGCTAAATCAAAAGGGTTATTGGGTAATTTTGCTTCATTGCTGAAAATGAACTTCAGGAGATGATGATGGGGTTTATGAAGTATGCTATCCAACAATCCATCTGTCCTTTCTACATAGTAATATCTTGTTATATGGAGAACCATCTTGAAAAGACTTCAATGTAACACAGCTGATGGAAGGAGTAGGCCTGCTTGGTCATTTGTCCTTTTCAGTTGTTCAGGAATCCTCTCAAATGAGTTCCATTCTATAACAAAACAACAGAACAAGATGATGCATTGGTGCTGTTAGTATATTCACCCTGATGCTTTGTTTTATCATAGTACCTGTGTGGAGTGGTATGAATGTTGCAGGTGTGAACTTGAAGGAACTCCATCCTCAGATAGGAACTGACTGTGACACAGAGAACTGGAAGAAGGTGCACAAGGATGTAGTGGACAGGTGAGAGCTGGAGTGACTGACAAATTTGTAGTGATCACCTGGAATGTTAACAAAACTTAATAGTTCACTTGGTTCAGTGTAAGTGTGACTTAATGCACTGTACTCCATAGTACAAACTCATAACAAACCTGGATACTTGATGTTTAAGTGGATTTCTTTGGAATACAAGAGAACTGTGTTTTTGTATGCACATATAAAAATGAAGCCCTTGTTTTTATTGCTTTTTCCCCACAGTGCTTATGAAGTGATAAAATTGAAAGGATACACTTCCTGGGCTATTGGGATGTCTGTGGCAGACATGGCAGAGACTATTATGAAAAACCTGAATAAGGTGCACCCTGTATCCACAATGGTTAAGGTAAGGAGTGTGTTTTGAATTTGACAGGCTGAGAGACTTATGACTATGAACTGAACTGCTTTCATCATCTGGTCTAACTTCCTAAGACGGCATATGACGCAGGGAGAGGAAAGTTAGAATGACATTAACTGACTGATAATCCTGTTTTTTCTCTAGGATTTACATGGTATTAAAAATGAAGTTTTCCTGAGCCTTCCTTGTGTTCTGAATAACCGTGGAATTTCAAATAGTGTGAAGATGTTGCTGAAACCTGATGAAGAAGCACAGCTGCAAAAGAGTGCTGCAACCCTGTGGGACATTCAGAAAGACCTGAAGTTCTGAACTTCTTTCTAACCTTCCTCTGCAGCAGTAACTACAGCAATGTTGCAGCATGAAGCCCCTTACCTGCTGTCTTCTGTGATCACTGCTTTCTGACCATGAATTGCCAGACTTGCAGAGAACCCCCTTTGTGTAGTGACTGTTTGCTAGTCAGACCACTGTCTTCCTCATGTGTAGAAGAGGCAGCTATGTATTGAGTAAAATCATGTGATTTTTAAAAGAAAATAAAGTTTGATCAACTCTTCATCATGTTTAAGTGTCATGATGACCAAGAATTTTATAAACTGGAGTTTATGGAAGGCTTTGTGTAAGTTGAATGTAGAAGTGACATTGAGGGCTTTGACATTAGCCATGCTGGTTTCTTTGATTATGTTCAAAGGATGCATAGCTTAAAGATAAGTTTCAGTAACCAGGAAAGTGGGTACTGGAAGTACCAAGGGCCTGAAATTATGTTGCTTTTCTCAAAACGTATTTGGAAAACATTTCAGCTCACCCCCATGCCTCTATGCTATATAGAAGATTGAGAGGGATAGTGCAAGGGCAAAGAAAAAGCCATAGCCAGAGATGGACTGACACATGGAAGTTCTTTCGAGCTGGACAAAGTGAGTCACATGAGAACACCGTAAAAAAGTCAAGCATATTAGGATCAACTGTCCAGACCTGAAGAGATTTTTTTGGTCATCTTATTTGAAACTGCAAATGAAATATTCACCACCCCCGCAATCACTGTTAATAAGTTTGTAATTTAAAGAAGCTTTGCTTTATTCCAATTTCTAAATTGCTTGTCCTCAAGATTACAGGAAGATAAAGACCCTTGACAAAAAAGCAAATAATTTACAGTTGAATACACAATAACTTATTTTTTTCCTATGAACATGGTGGTTAATTATAGACAGACTAAAAGGTTAGACATGACTTGAGTCAAAAAGAATAGCTTAGTACAAGTCACTAAGGCCAGCTGTCTTCCTTGCTTTCTGCATCAATGCTCGAAGCTGGAACTGTTTACGAGACAACAGCCTTACGTGCTGCAGAGAGAGAACAAAAATGACTTTTGCAGTGATAATAAAATGCAAGCTTACAAACAATACTGTGGTTCAAAAGCAGGTTTTTTTAAATTCCCAGAACAACAACTCAAGTGATTGTGTCAAGCTTGAGAGTTCCTCAGATTCTATTGTAATTAGGATGAACTTAATTAAAATGAGTGATTTTAACCTTTGAGCAACAAAGCAGAGCTTTCAAAGGCATCTGGACATACACTGAATCTTTAATGTGCCCAATACCACCTTATATGGTGACCTGGGATCAAATATTGCCATTGCAGTCTACTGGTTATATCATGATCTATGAATTTGCTAGACTGTGTAACTTAAGACTATAAACTGCCAGATATCTTGCATTGTAAAAAGGGCAATTAACCTAATTTGAACCTTGGGAGTAGAATTAATATTGAACAGATTACATCTGTTGAGATAATTTGTTTGGATGAAAAAGATCAGTCATCACCAACAGAAAATGGCAGCAGAGGTTGACATTTGCAACAGAAACTCAATATTGAGACTGGAAATTTGTAAAGTGACAAATTGAAAGATGAGGTATTGTTCCTCAAGATAAGATAACATGGGACTTCAGTAGAACAATGATGGAAACCAAGGAGAGGGAAGGAGCAGGCAGAGAATTAGAACAACGTGATGAGCTCTGGGTCATAAAAATGGACAGGTAGAACTCCAATTTCAACCTGGCCCTTAAATCAGGAGCAGCAACATGCAAATCAACACTATCCCACAACCAGCACAAAGCTCTGCCACTGATTGGTGGAGGACAGTTCAACTAACTAGAGGTGCAAAATCACCATCATCCCAGAGGACCATAAGGCTGTACTCATTAGTGAGGGACACTGGGTAGTTTAATTGGATAGTCACTATGCTTCAAGCAGGGGGAGAGGTTGACCGGTTGACCCTTCATGGTAACTCCAACCGATGCAGAAATTTAACCTGCACTGTTGGTATCGCTCTACAATCAAACCAGCCAGCTGCGCTAACACAGCTTCAAAGCAGTCCCTCAAATGGTGGGGGAGCCTAGCACATCAGTGCAAAAATCAAAACTGAAGCATTTGTAACTATCCTTAAACAGAGTATCAAGTTAACTGTCCACTGTGGCCTCTGAGGTCCCCCATCACTAGAAAAGCCTTCAGCCAATCTGGTTCTTTTCACATAATATCACAAAGGGTATGGACACCAACAACAGTAGTACCAAACAAAGACTTCTGCTCCAGAATTATCCATGCACCTGGCTAAACTGTTCCACTACATTTGGCATCTTTGCTGAAAAGTGGAAAGTTGCTCAGATATTTCCAGAATTCAAAACGCAGGACAAATTAGTTACTGCCCTAATCATCAGCGAAGTGGTGGAGAGTATAGTTGACGGTGCTATGAAACAACACTTACACAGCATTAACCTACTCAGTGATGCTCAGCAAAGGTTCCACAAGGGTATTTCAGTTCCTGACCTCCTCAATCTTGGACCGAGAAAGGGTAAAGTTGAAAACTGAGGTGAAAGACAGCACTTGACATCAAGGCAGCATTTAACTGTGTGGGGCATCAGGCAGCTCTGGCAAAGCTGGAATCAGGACAGGAGGAGAAACTCTGTTGGTTGGAGTCAGAACTGGCGCACATGATGTTGTAATTTGACATTTGTAGCTATTGGAGGTCAATCATGTCAGACCCAGGACATTACTTTGACACACTTCTGCAGCAATGTCCTCGGGTAAGATATCTTTAGCAGCTTCAATGATTCTCTTTCTGTCAAGATTAGAAGTCGGGGATGTTCCCTAATGATTTCATACTGTTTAGTGCCTTCAGCAGCTACTCAGATACTAAAACACTGTACCATCCATATGCAGGAAGATCTGTACAAAATGTTTGTTGGAGGAAGAGGATGCTGATGAGTACCAAATAACATGTGCACTGCATAACTGCTAGACAACAACCACCTCGAACAAGAGAGAAGCAAGTCATTGTTCCTTGATTTCAAAGGCAACACCATTTCTGAACTCCCTACCATCAACATTCTGGGGGCCTATGATTGACCAGAAGGTGAATTCGGCCAGCTGCTTCATCAGTGAGTGACGTGACTTGCATTCAAAACAGAATGTGATTATTTAAATAGAGAAAATTGCAAAGCTGTGGGAAAAGAACAAACAGTAGGACAGGTTGAATAATTCAACCAATGGTTCCATGCAGGCAGACAGACAGACAGACAAACACAATAGGCCAAATGTTACCTGTAATGGGATAATTCAACCAAAATCATTGTCAGCTCCACTTGATTTTAAACAAACATATCCAAGTAAACTTGATAACAACTTCAATAAAATCAAGGTATATAGCAACCCTAAGTTTCTTTTTGAAAAAAACACCTATTTCCAAAGCATGGTTTACAAAGAACCGGCAAGAGGGGCAAGGCTATTTTGGAATGGAATTATAAAACTTAGACTTTGGCAGATGAAGGCACAGTTACCAGCGGTGACCCCAAGTGGGTGCTCATAGGGACAAAAATTAGAGGTGTTCAGTAATTCAGAGTGTTGAGGAATGAAAAGAGATTACAGTAATAGGGAGTGACAGGCTATGAAGTGATTTGGAAACAAGGATGGGAGTACTTTTAACAATTGTGTAACATTGTCTAACCAGGAGCTAAATGTAGATCAGTAGTGTCAAATAAGTCATCTGTCAATTTGGAAAGGGGAAGGGACAAAAGAGAGGATGGTAAAGTGAGATGCCAGGGTACGTGCAGAAACTGATGTCATATTTCACACAGGGTATTGTTTTGACAGGCAATATGCATCTGCTTTGTAGTTTCAGATTCAAGCTAAATTTATTGAGGAACAAACTGAACCACACTGTTTTAACAATTATTGTCAGGACTCCCCTGCACATCTTTCTTGTGTGACACAACCATGTTAAACACCTTGTCAGGTGTACTGAGACCATTCAAGAGTAGTTGGAGAAAATAAATAATCACCATGTCAGCTTGGTTTTTAATTACCTTCAAGAAGACCTCCAGATCAATGACATCACGTCTCAGTGCTTCACCCAAGTAGAAAATGGTGTCCTCAATGGCATTCTCCTCTGCATAAAGATTAAGGATCTGTTTGTAGAGAGGAGCTGTTGGTACAACCACCTCATCAATATCATTGTTTTGAGACTGGTTTTCCATTTTCTCCAGCGCAATGCTCAGCTCTTCATCTTTTTTCCTTAGTACTTCAATATTCTTCTCTACATCAGCCTAGGAAAATGACAGGTTTTCAAGTCAATGAAATCTCAAACAGCTACAGCAATCAGATTCCTATAAAATATTGTGGAGTCAATATAATAAAATCCAGGAATATAACTCAATCCATGTGGTAATTTATGGGACAGATTTCAAATATATTTAAGTCAGAACTGTACTTGGACAGTGTTCATATCAATCCAATAACTGAAAAAAATCTTTTTGAAACGAGGTATTTAGAACAAAAAAAGGGTCACTACACTGCTTCACATTATGGGATCCAATCTGGAAAAAGGAATGGAAAGGGAAATAAATTTGTTTCAGTTTGTAACCAAGTATTTTGCTGGTGCCAGGATCAGCAAACATGTACGCAAATTGGCTGATAACTGTTAGGTGCGCTAAATTATAGGTCATATTGCAGTCACTTATTGTACTTGCTAAATCCAACTTCAATGTGGCGTCTCTATACAAAAGAAGGTTCATCCTACACATTCACTGATAAAATCCAAATATTAAACTAAGTTCAATGTTTGAGGTGACATTTCTGGACTGTTTTATTGTGTTAGTGATGAGACCTGTAACTATCATGATAAATTACTGGTTTGGCAAAGTAGTAATCCTCTTCTAGACTCTTACCATTTCTTGGTCCAAGTTACTGACCATCATCTCCAACTTTTGATGGCCTTTTTTCAAGTCTTCTTCTGTTCGTTTAAGAGCATCAAGTTCAGCCTGAGCACGGTCCATTTCTTCTTTCATCCTCCAGCGCAGTTTATCACTAACTGCAGAGATCAATGATGCACGAATCATATCTTCAGTGATGGTGCCATCTCTGGCAGGACCTGCAACACAAACTACATGTCGGTCCAAGTACTATGGCATCTGAAAATTATTCAGGGAACTATCTGTCTGAAACAAAGAAACATTATTGCATGCTTCAATTTTTGAGATTTGGAGCAGATTCCAAAATGATCATTTGGACACCTTTTCCCTGGTCATTTCAAGAGTCAAGAGAGGGGCAGAGATAAAGATTATTATTCTTTTCAAATTACCTTCATTCTCAATAAATATTTCAGAGAAATCAGCAAAGAATTATAAACTAAGGCTGGGTTTCTGTGAAAGCCAATGCAGCCACTTTAAAAGACCACCTGCTGTTAAAAATAGTGCAACGCAAGAACTTAAAAAAATTGAAAACCATAAGTTGCAAAAATATCAATACACAGGAAAAGTGGTTAAAAAATTCATTGGCCAGGTTCAAAATACAGGATAAAAATACTAAAAATTAATAAAATAAAACTCCCATTTCTCATCGTATAACTGAGGGAAAGTGATTGATGAAACAGCCGGAGATGGTTGAGCTGAGGACAGTAACCTAAGGAATACCTGCAGAAAGGTCCTGAAACTGAGATGATTAATGTCTAATAACCATGACCAATTTTCCCTTGTGCCAGATATGACTGCAACCAGTGGGATGCTCCTCTCTGGTCCCAATTTTCACTGACTCCAGTTTGGCTAGGCCTCCTTAATGTCACTCTGTCAAATACAGCCTTGCACATCAAGGGTGGTCATTCACACCTCACCACTGGAATTGAGGTCTTTTGTCCATTTTTGAACCAAGGCTGCAATAAGGTCTAGAGCTGAGTGACCATGGAAAGAACCTAAACTGGCCATCAGTAGGCAGGCTAATGCTGAAAGATAGCACTGTTGATACCATTTATACTGATGAACAAGAGTAGACTAACAGACTGGGTAATTGACAGGGTTAGAGTTGTCCTGGTTTGTGTATTTGACATACCTAGGCAATTTTCTAAACTGTTGGGTAGGTGCCAGTGTTTGGCTGTACTGGAACAGCTTGGCTAGGGGTGCAGCAAGTTCTACAGCATGTCTTCAGTACTATTGTTGAAATGTTGTCAGGGCCCATAGCCTTTCCAGAAATCCAGTACGTCTAACTGTTTCATGTTAATGACATGGAGTGAATTGAATTGGCTGAAGACTGGCATCTATGATGCAAAACCTGCGGAGATCATCCACTTGGCACTTGCAGCTGAAGATTTTTGCAAATGCATCAGCCTCATCTTTTGTAGCAGTGTTGGACTCCCCAGTCACCGATGCTTGGGATATTGGTTGAGCTTCCTCCTCCAATGAATTGTTTAATTGTCCCCCATCATTCATGTGGCAGGTCTAGATTTGATCCAGTGGTTGTGGGATCACTTAGCCCTATCACTCATTGCTAATGCTATTTAGAGTGCGAGTCGACCTGTTTTGTAACTTTGTCAGGTTTACAGCTCATTTTTAAGTATGCCTCGTTCTGCTTCTGACATGCTGTCTTGCACTCCTCATTGAACCAAAGTTGATCCTTGGTCTTAATGGCAATGATAGACAGGGATATGCCATGTGGTTGCAAACTGAGGAGTACCATTCAGCACCTGATGGCCCACAGCATCTCAGATGCCCAATACTGGTAGATCTGATTAAAGTCACTCCTATTTAGCAGAGTGAGTGTCACATAACATGAGAAACAGTATCCTTATTGTGAAGATGGGACTCATCTCCACAAGATCAGCATGGTGGATAGCTGCACCTATCCTATCATGGATGATGCATGTGCAATAGACAGACTGGCAAGGATGTGGTCAAGTATGTTTTTTTCCCCTCATTTATTGTTTTACCAGTTGCCATGGACCCAGTCTAGCAGCTATGACCGTTAGGACCCAACTGGCTTGGCATCACCCCATCCCCCTCTCTGATGAAGGGTCTAGGCCCGAAACGTCAGCTTTTGTGCTCCTGAGATGCTGCTTGGCCTGCTGTGTTCATCCAGCCTCACATTTTGTTGTCTTGGATTCTCCAGCATCTGCAGTTCCCATTATCTCTGGCTTGGTCAGTGATAGTGCTGTGTCACTTTTGGTGATTGACATCAAAACCACCCACCCAGTGTTTGTTCTGTGTCTTTGACACCATCACTGTTTCCTCTGATTGGTGTTCAAAACGGAGGAGTACTGATTCATCAGCTGAGGGAGAGCAGTATATAGTACATGGCAGATGGTTTCCTTGCCCATTTGACCTGATGCCATGAGACTTCATGGGATCCAGACTCAATATTGAGAACTCCAAGGGTATACCCCTCCTGAACTTATATCAGTGTGCCTCAGGATGTTTCAGAGATGAAAATTGTGTGTTTGGGACAAGGTCTGCAGGATATTATTCCAGCAGTATGAATAGTTTAGGCTGTTGCTATTTCAATAAAATAAAAAATTGGTCATGGGATGTGGGCATCGTCGGCAAGGCTTGACTAGTCTGGAACAGCTCTCCAGGTGTTTGCATCAACTCCCAGATGTTGATCAGGAGGACCCTGCAAGGTCATCAGGGCTATCTGTGCTGTTTTTAGTTACTGGAGGTTTGATGCTGGTGGTCAACCATGTTAATTTTTTTTGAGACCTTTCAGTACTTAATATGACTGTGACTAGACTGTTTCAGATGACTGTTAAGAGTCAACCACATTGGGTTTGAAATCACACAGAGTCAAGAGCAGGTAAGGATGGCAATTTTTCCTTTCCCAAAGAATCAGCTGGATATTTGTAACAATCGGCAATTTGGCTTTTGAATTTAAGAGGCATCTGAAATTAAATTATACCATCACCCCAGAACTAGGGGTAGGATGGGTGGAGGGGTGGGTGTAAAAGGCCAGTTGGAATAAGAGAATTTTTATAAAGTTATTTTTTAACATAAGATCATAGAACTTTCCTTAATTTTCTATTAGAACAAGTCACTCACACTAACAAGTCACTCACACTAACAAGTCACTCACACTAACAAGTCACTCACACTAACAAGTCACTCACACTAACAAGTCACTCACACTAACAAGTCACTCACACTAACAAGTCACTCACACTAACAAGTCACTCACACTAACAAGTCACTCACACTAACAAGTCACTCACACTAACAAAGATGTACGCAATACAGTAATTTAGACATGCTGGGTTTTATACCCAAAAGAAATCTCAGTTTGGAGGTACACCAATGAAAAACAGGTTTTTCAAACCAGAACTTTTGCTGGTGGCTGGCTGAAGTGTCTCAAGTGTTTTTAGAGTCAGCAAATTTAGAAGATTCCTCCCTGTTAAACTTAAGGCGGCTTGTCGTGCGAACCTGTTAGATGCCAGAGGTCAGCTAAGGTTTCTGTTCCTGATATAGCACAGTGACATTAAGAAACGCCTTCAATCGTCTCATGGTCAAATGCTGCACCATATAAATTAGTATGTGGACCTGATCCCTAGTCTGTACTCATAACTTCATCTGATTAAAATACTACAAAAAGTCTTGGTGCTTTTGCACTGAGAAGAGGGCGATGAAGTAGAGTCAAATTGGGTTCTTGCTCTTGACCACTGTAATGTTTATTGCAAAACATGTACAAAGCCATCAGGCAGTGCACAGGAACATGTTTTGCTATGATGCCTCAGTTTGGGCCCACGAATAAAAAAATGTCCACTTGCTAAGATACTCGAAAGATATTGCGCCAGTGAAATCTTAATGAACGCGTCTGAAAGAAAGTTGGTAGAGAAACTGACACCCAACAACATGATGGTCTCGGTTGAGTTTAGTTCTGGTACTTACCCAGACAGAATGCAGCTGCAGACCCTTTCCTCTGCACAATAATCAACAGAACTAAACCAATCTTTCTGCGTGCATCTCTTTAAAAGAACTAAACCAACATGAGCCAAAAACTAAAAGATTTTTTTTTTGCTTAGTTATTACAATTATTTTCAGGAAATTAAAATGGAAAATGAATGGTTCCCTAGTTCTTACCAGCAGTGGCAGCAGGTGACTGGCTGTTATATGCAGGATGTTGTGTCGTGCCTGTGGTTGGCGGATATGAGGTTGAATGCGGATATGGATATCCAGGAAAACCACTGGAAAAAGGGAAGGAGAAAAAGAAAGAATGAAGCTATTGCTGCACACATAAAATTGACAGAAGAACAAAACAGTACCAGCGAAGTACACGAGCAACAGCCTGACACTGGTTGTCAAGAAAAAAAACCCAAAGATTCTGTTAGAAACAAGCTACATAAAAAACATGGACTGTTTTTTTTATTGGAGCTTCCAACCACAATCAGCGTGAGTATTTGGAAACCAGTAAATAATATGCACAGATTTCAGCCATTAAAAACAAATTTATTTGATAAGCTGGCTATCACCACAAATAACACCCACATCTCAAAACATTAATTTAATTGAAGTAACTACATACCAAAATTAAAAAGCATCAATGCCTTGCAGCTGCAATTGAGTCAAACCACAAACGTGTCCTCTTCTCAACGCTCAATTGCAGGCATAATACTTACAGCCTGGTTAAGATATTCTCTAATCAACCTGTTCAGAGATGTTATTACACATCTCTGGGGCAGGTGAGATTTGAACCAGGGCCTTCTACCTCAGAGGCATGGACACTACCATCATGCTACAAGAGCCCTCTGGGAGAGTCCCATGCAAGGGTCAGCAGGGCACAACTCACTGAAACAGAAACAACGACCTTCATAACCATGAGCAACATATAATGAAATTTATTGCATCCTAATGTATCTTTCAGAAACTATGTAATTAAACTTCTTTACTTCAAGGAAAGTGTGTCACTATTCACTTGCATTACTTCAATTGAATACACCTCTTGCTGGTCCGACTCTCATGCTCTTCAATTACGTAAAAAAGTATATGTTGACACCAATGATCCACTGATAATTTCCAATTGCACAAACTCATTGATTTAATGTGCAAAAGTTGATATAATAACAAAAATTACCAACACTTTTTAAAATGGTAACAAAAATACTTTCACATGTTTACTAGCTTTTAAGCACTTTGAAAAATGTGCTTGACCCATTACCACCACTTTTCGCCTTTCACTGTTATCCCTTGAAGTAATTTATTCTCCTCCTGCCAGGCTATCATGGACTAAAAGAGAATGCTCTTTCTCCTCGCCACCTCTCCACTTGTCAAAACCTCACATTTTTATCTTTTCAGTTCTATCAACATGGGTATCGACCCGAAACAGTAACTATTTCTTTCTCCACAGATGCTGCCAGGCTTCAGTATTTTCAGCTTTATTTGGGCCTGAAACTAAGCCTTATTAAGTTGTAATCATAGCTATTTCAGAATCTGATTTACATAGCTCCAATGTTTCCTTACACTACTGTTCTATCAAAGCAAACAAACTTCTGACAAAATTACAGTAGTGTACAACAGTGAAATGATGCAAGTGTTAAGCAATAACCGTTTTAAAAAATAATGACTAAGTACTACCTTACGATATTACCAAATCCCCATCATCTGGAGGCTCACCCTGATTAGAAACTCAATTAGGTCAGTCACAGAAATTGCTCGACTACAACAGCAGCTTGATGGGTATTCTGCAACTCACCTGACATCCCTTAGAGTCTTTGTCTCACACACAAGACACCAAGCTACAATACAGCATTCCCCACTTGCCCGGTTAGGCATGGTTTACATACTAAATGGTGAGGAAAAATACAGTGAAATACAATACAAAAGAAGCTTAATATTATTCAGAACAACACAATCAATGTGACTGACATCTTCCAGCTTAAACATTCACACCTGTGCAACCAGTGTCCCACAGATTCACTGCAAATCATGTCCAAGACACATGACAGCTAATCATGCTGCACCTCCAAAGAACAGCACCTTGAAGGAGAACAGCAATTATATAGAAGCAGCATTACCCCATGGTCCCCGAAGTTGCACATGCCGAGTTTACTTTGACACATCTGTTAATTCTCCCTTAGCCAAAAGCCTGCAGTAGTCAACGTTAGAGTCTTGTTAAAGCTTCTTCAGCACATGGATTTGGTGGATGCACGGAGAGTGGCAAGGGCACTGGGAATTTCAAAATCCATTGCCAAGCGGTTCAGCAGATTCACTTGCTGCCCGAGGACATAGCTGCCGGACGTACAGCAAGTGGTTCAAGGAAACAAGAGATACAAAATCTATTTGACCCTTGTCTTTACCAAGCAACCTGTCACAGATAAGTCTGTCCATAGTATCAGGAGGAACTGATCGCCATACAGGTGGAGTAGAGCTGAAGCTCCACCTTCATACATGTTGTGCGCTCAATGAGACAGACTTCAAACTGATCTAGCAACTTGGAAACTGGGTGCCCATCAGGCACTGTGGGCCATCAACAGGAGCAGAACTGTATGTAACCCTGTAATCTCATGGTCCTTTACATATCCCACTGTACCATTACCATCAAGTTGAAAGATCAGCCGTGCTTCAAGGAGGAATGCAAGAGCAGCACCAGGCATAGCTAAAAATGAGGTATCAACATGGTGAAGCCACAAATCGGACTACTTCCATGTTAAACAGCAGAAGCAGTACACAATAGGTGGTGTTAAAAAATCTCACCACTAACAAATTGGATCTAAGCTCTGCAGTCCTACCATTTCAAGATGTAGATTTTTGGTGAAAGCAAGAAAATTAACAAAAGATGGGACATAGCACAAATATCCCCATCTTCAATAATAGGGAAGTCCTGAACACAGACACAAAAAAACAAAGCTGAGGTATTTACAGCCACCTTCTCCTACAACTCCTAAATAGGTGATTAACTTCAGGCTCTGAGGTCCTCCGCATCACAGATGCCGGTCTTCAATCACTTCAATTTGTTTCATGTAATGTCAAGAAACGGCAACGAACACTGGATACTGTAAAGCCAACAGGCAATAATACCAAAGATTTGTGCTGCAGAATTCTGAACCCCTAGCCAAGCTATTTCAGCATACTTAAAATATATACTCAACAATGTGAAAATTGCCTAGGTGCGTCTTGTACACAAAGTAGTAAAACAAACCTGACCCAGCCAATTAATGCCTCAGTCTACTCTCAATCATCAGTAACTATTGTAAAGGGGCGTCAACAGTGCTATCAAGCAGCACTTGCAAACAAATATTGACAGTTTAAATTCTGCCAGGGCCACTCGACTCCTGATCTCATGAGAGCCCTGGTACATACATGGATAAAAGAGCTGAGTTCAATGATGCAATGAGTGAGACTAACCTTCATATCAAAGCATTATTCAACTGAGTATGGCACCAAGGAGCACTAGCAAAACTGGAGTCAGTGGCAATCCCCATTGGTTGGATTCATAACTGGCACAAAAGATGATGACTGTGGTTGTTGTAGATCAATCACTCAGTTGCAATCATTCAATGTTCTCTCCTTCATATGGTCAGAATTGGGGCTGCTCACAAATGATTGCACAATGTTCAGCACCATTGATGACTCTTCAGATACTGAAGCAGTCTATGTTCAAATACAAGACCTGGACAATATCCAAGTTTGGGCTGAAAAGTGGCAAGTAACGTTCAGGCCACACAATTTGAGGCAACTAACATCTCCAGTAAGTAACAAATCTAACCAGTGCACCTCGGCATTCAATGAATGATTTTTTTGAATTAATTTTTTTTATTGTCACGTGTATTTTACAGTATTGCCATAAACCAGAGCCATTTTGAACAATGTTAAGAATAAGATAAAATAAAGAGATTAGCTTTGAGAAAGTCCACCTATACTGAGCCAGCTCAATGATAGCTGCACCGCCATCGACACTAGACCCGACCAATGAAGTCACCACACTTCCGATGTCATCTTTCACTGTTCGGTTGATTCTCCTCTGCTTCTGCAAGAGGCTGCTTCTTTAACCACTGGGTCCACCTCAATGTTGTTTTGGTGTCCGTTCATGGATGGAGCAGCCACCAATTCAGATGCTAGGTCCCACGTTTGCCTGGAAAAAGTAAGTAGAGGCTTGTGCTGGGCCTACTCCCAGCACTGAATGCCACACTATCAACATCCATGAGGTTACCATTGATCAAAAACTCAATTAGATTCTCCACATAAACAGTTGCTATAACAGCAGACCAGAGGCTAGGAATAGTGTAGCAGGTAACATACCTCCTGACTCCCCAAAGCCTATGCATCATCTACGAAGCACAAGTCTACAGTATGATGGAATACCCCACACTTGTCTGGATGGGTTCAGCTTGAATAGCACTCAAGAAGCTGGACACCATTCAGGACAAAGTAGCCTGCCTGATTAGGACCACATTAACAAGCATCTATTCTGTTCACCATCGATGCTGTACTATCACCAACGTGTACTATCTACAAGATGCAGAGCAGAAATTTGTAAAGGATCCTGAGACAGCCGCTTCCAAACCCACAACCACTTTTTCCATTTAAAAGGATAAGAGCAGCAGATATGTGGGAATATCACAAAAGGCAAGTTCCCCTCCAAGCTGCTCATCAGCCTGATTAGGAGATATATCACCACTACTTCAGTGTCACTGGGTCAAAATTCTGAAATTCCGTTCCTAAGAGCATTGAGTTAACCTACAGCATGTGGACTTCAGCAGTACAAGGTTGCAGGTCACCACTACCGACCTTTCTAGGGATAGGCATCAAATTCTGGCCAGCCAGCAATGCCCATGTTCCAAGAGTGAATTAAAAGGAAAAATAGTCACCATTCCTGCATAGTAGTAGTGTAGATCATTGTCAAGATGCACTCTAGTATCAAACCATGACTCTTCCAGAAGAGCGTTTCAAACTTACCCCTCAAGGGTAGGGTCAGCAGATGAATATAAACACCGGAATCTGCAAGATTTGCCCTTGAAGTCACTGACGATTTTAACTCAGAACTATATCATCATTGCTAGAATTTCCTTTGCAACAGCATTAAGGGTGTCCCTACAGCTGATGGAATGGTTCGAGCATGCAACTCAGCACCACCTTCTCCAGAACAATTAGATTTCAACATTGACTGCTGGTCTAGCCAGCAATGCCACATGCAAAAAATATTAAGTAGAAGAAGCAACCATGCATCTCCATCTTGGCGTTGGTCTGAGGACATTGTGAATTTGTTTTCACTGATAAAACACTTCATGCTGTTAAGATGAGCCCATATAAACAGGCTGAATTATGAGACACAAATACGGTTTTGTTTTACACTAGTTTATTAAACATCTTGCCCAAAGTACGGTATTAAAATTGTTACAGAGATAGTAGGAATTGCCGATGCTGGAGAATCTGTGATCACAAGGTGTGGAGCTGGATGAACACAGCAGGCCAAGGAGCATCAGAAGAGCAGGAAAGCTGATGTTTCAGGTCGAGACTCTTTTCTGAAGAAGGGTCTTGACCCAAAACGTCTGCTTTTCTGCTCCTCTGATTCTCCTTGGCCTGCTGTGTTCATCCAGCTCTGTCTTGTTATCGCGAAAGTATGCTATACCTGACTTTCATTGAAGGATTGACTACTGAACTGCTTTATCTTGGATCCATTAGTGTAATGAATCTTTCATATCCACTCATACAGGTAGAATGGACTTCAGCTTACCAACTAACAACGTCACAGTCTGAGAATGCTGCTTAAGAGTATCAGCCAAAATTATGCAACCAAATATGGCGTACAAATAAATATCTGAATAGCTCTAGAATGCAAATCTCTGTTACAGTTCTTGCAAGTAAAAATCATACCCAGCATTGGTGTGGCCAGATGGATATGGTGCAACTCCAGCTGGCATTCCAGGCATATAGGAAGCTGAAACAAAAAGGAAAAATAAACAGAACATATTAATGGTCATGTAAAAACAGCACATTACAGTTTGTATATTTAAGTCTTTCCAATGGTCATTTTATAAAACTGGCATGTGGTGTGCATTAGACATTTATCCAGTGTATACAGTTCACACCATTACATCAATTTTGACCCTGTTGTATAATTTGTCACATCTAATTGCTAGCATAGAATGGTTATAGTACAGACAGCCTTTCAGTTCATGTCTGTATCTGTTCGCTGCAAGAGCTCCTCAGCTAATCCCATATCTCTGCCTTTTCCCCACAGCCCTCTAGCAAATCTGATTAGAACGAGTGGGCAATAATTTGTTTATTTTGGAGCAGCATGAAATTCTATTTTCTTTCCTATACCCTTCTGCAACTTTCCTTCACTAACATGCTTCATTACCGGCCTTCATAAGAAGGCAACACTTCTTCAGGCACACTTTGACTCATGCTCACTTGTGGGGAAAATGCTTGGTTTCTGCAAGTAGCTCTCTCTGTGGATACTGAGCTACAGACATGCATCATATTACTTGACAGCACACTGCATCACAAACATTTATCTTGTGCTATTAGAAGTACAGGCAACTTATTCATCCTCAAATTAAATGCCTTTAAACATTTCTGAGTACTGTTAAAGAACCAAACACCCATTTCTACTAAAAACTGTAACAGATTCCAATCTGATGTCCAGTAATAATATCAGCTGGGATCAAAACAGACAGTGCTGTCATTTGAGGAATAAATCTAGTGAACTTTCTATTTTCCACTTCCAAGTCAGGTATATCCTTCTTTCACATAGGGATTCTCTCTGACCCTAGGCTTTTCATGCATATATTAGGAGACAGTAGCAAGGGTAAGAGTATGTCTGCTCAAGGGCAAAGGAGGGAAATTATGCGTGGAGCCACAGGAAGCCGAAGAGATCCTTAAAAGTACTTTGTATCGGTATTCACCGAAGGGAAGGAAATGACTGATGTTGAGGTCAGGGATAACTGTGTGAATACTTTACAGAATGTCAATATATTAAAGGAAGTATTTTGGGGCATCCTGAATTGCATTAAGGTAGACAAGTCCCCAGATCTAGATGGGGAATCGATCCCAGGTTGACGTGACAGGCAAGAGAAGAAATAGCTGGGGCATTAGCAGATATCTTCACATCCTCCCTGACCACAGGCGAGGCAATGTTGTTCCCTTGTTTAAGAAAGGACGCAGGGATAATCTAGGAAATTATAGGCTGGTCAGTCCGACATCTGTGGTGGAGATGCTTTTGAAGAAGGTACTGATCGACAGGATATACATTTGAGGAAAAAAAATGGACTAGTTAGCAACAGACAGCATGGTTTCATATGGGGAAAGTCACGTCTCACCAACCTGATCAAATTTTTCGAAGAGGTGACAAAGTTAATTGATGAGGGAAGAGCTGTGAATGTAGTTTATATGTACTTTAGTAAGGCATTTGATCGAACAAAAACCAAAATCACATGGAATTTGGGATAGGTTGGCTAGATGGTTACAAAACTAGCTTAGTCAGAGAAGACAGACAGTAGTGGTGGAAGAACGTTTTTCAGAAGAGACACCAGTAATTAGTGCTGTTCCACAAGGGTCAGTCTTAGGTCCTTTGTTGTTTATAGTATGTATAAGTTATCAGGAGGAAAATGTGAGTGGTCTGATTAGTAAGTTTGCAGATGACACGAAGATTGATGGAGTTGCTGATAGTGCTGACAATTGTGAAAGGATACAACCGAATATAGATAGATTGGCAACTTGGGCACAAATGGCAGATGGAGTTTAATCCAGACAATGCAAGGTGGTGCATTTTGGATGATCAAATTTAGGCGTGAATGGTACTGCTAATGGCAGAACCCTTAGGAACATTAACATTCAGACGGATCCAGGCATGCAGGTCCACAGTTCCCTAAAAGTGGCAACACAACTGGCCAAAGTGATCAAGACGACATATGGCATGCTTGCCTTCATCAGCTAGGGCATGGAGTACAAGAATTGGCAAAACATCTTGCAGCTATATAAAAGCTTTGATAGACCGCATTTTTAGAGTATTACATGTAGTTTTGGTCGCCACATTACCAGAAGGACTTGGAAGCTTTGGAGAGCGTGCAGAAGGTTCACCAGGATGTTCCAGGTCTCAAGGGCATTGGCTATTAGGAAAGGTTAAAAAGACTAGGATTGCTTTCACTGGAAAGTTGGTGGCTGAGAGGAGACCTGATTGAGGTCTACAATATTGTGAGAGGCACAGATAAGGTGGATAGTTAGAGGCTTTTTTCCCCACTTCAATTACAAGAGGGCACAGGTTCAAGGTGTGTGCGCAAAATTTTAAGGGAGATGTGTGAAGACAATTTTTCCCACACAGAGTGTTAGAAGTCTGGAATGCACTGCCAGAGGTGGTGGTGGATGCAGGGGCGTTGGCAATATTTGAAAGGCATCTGGTGGTTACATGAATAGGGAGGGAATGGAGGGATACAGACCGAATAAGGGCAGAAGATTTGTTTAGTTTAGTTTAGGCAGGGCATGATAACCAGTACAGGTTTGGAGGGCCAAAGGGCCTGTTCCGGTGCCATACATTCCTTTTGTTCTTTTGTTCAATGTGAAGGCCAAAACTACGCAGAGAACTCAAGGTTTCAACAAAAGTCTAGATAATTATAACAAGACTCCCTTATTCTACAGTCCAGTACCTTTGTAATAAAGGTCAACATGCAATTTCTCTTCCCAAATTTCAATCCTAAGAGATTGAGTCTAGATATGGAACTGTAGCCTAGCTGTAATGTCAAGATAAATATTGAGAAAGGTCATAAAAATAAACAACCAACGAATTTTTTTCAATAGCCTATACAATGAACTGAATGTATCCTTACTGATAATTCATTATCTATTACTCTGCGATATGCAACTTTCAAATACATTCTTTATAAACAACATGTTGTAAAGAAACAAGCAGCCTTTACTCATCCTTGTTTTATCTGATGTTACTCCTGCCCTGTTATAAAATTAATCTCATTCTTTCAATACATTACTCTTAAAAATAAAAATACCTAAAAGGTGCCTACTTTAGACATGTATAATGGCACAGCTTGATCATATTACAAAAAACGGCAAACAGAAAAACAGGGCATCGCTATTATGGCTAATATATGTTATTCATCCCAAACTACACTTGATCGGAGTGGCTTACTTGGCCATTTCAGTGCGCAGTTAGGAGTCAACAACACCGCTGAGTCTAGAATCACATGTAGGCTGGCAGATTTCCTTCCCTAAAGCTTATTAGTAAACCAGATGGGAAACAGAGCTGCAGAGCACCATGGGGACATCAAACAAAGAAGCTGACAGCAGAATCAGAGTGCAGGATGACCTCATTTGAATGTTACTAGGGCTTGCAGAAATCAGATGCAGGTCCACAAGACCCATACTGTCATCAATTGAACAATGCACCCACACCTGGAGATCAAACAAACAATCCCCAAAGTCAGGCAACTTGGACCTTCATGCCAATATTTTGGCAAACATATAATTTGTGGCAGGCATGTCCTATAAACAGAAATGGTAAACAAAAACACAGTAAAACAACAGAGGGTCACAAATGTTGCCTAGACAGGTTGGAACACAGACATAACGTTGGTCAAAGCAATTGGAATATGAATGATCTTGACAATCTAAATCTTCAATGAAGAAAATAGTAGGCAGTTGAGACAGTCACTTTCACCCAAAATCCTACCAAATTTTAACCAGAGTAGATCTCACCATGAAAAGAGTACACTACCCAATCCCAAAGCAAAAACAGAAAGTTTAAAGTAATTTTATTCCATCTCTTCAACTTATCACACCTCAAAGGCGGCACCGAACGAATCCTCAGTCAACAAAGGGAAAAAATACAATTGCAGAAATTTCAAATCATGGAGGACTGCTCTCTGTAACAATATGACCTATACTCGCATTCAGAGCTGAACCTCAAGTGTAATTTGCAACTGCAGCTGAAATAATCACTAGACCACAATGCTGCAGCCCTCAGTGTATTTTTCAAATCTAATTCCAGAACAACAGGATTGTCAATCATCAATCTTCAGGTAGAAGAGAAGTGTCCCCAAAGAAAACAAAATGCAGTTAGCAGTCAGACTGAATGCTATAAATGAACATATAAATTAGCAATAAGCCTGCTGTAGCTTTCACAATGAACATGGCTGATCAGATTAGTTCACTTACTTAGCTACCTACCCCCACCCCCATCCCCCCAAATAGCCTTTCATCCCTTGCTGAGCAACACTCTATCGACCTGAAAATATCTGAAGACTCTGCTTTCGCTGGCTTTCAAAGAGAATGCCAATGTTTCTCAATTCACAGAAAAAAGTTCAATTGTCTTGTGGGGACCCTTATTTTAAAGCAGAGAGCCCTAATTCTAGATTCCCTTAACAGGGAACATTCTATACACATTCACATTGTCAACACATCTCAGGATCTTGTACATTTCAATTCAGTCATTTCCTAAAAACTTAAGTGGATATCTCCCTAGCCTGTTCACCCTTCTTCATATGACAACCTTTAGAATTCAGGTATTAGAGTAATAAACCTTTGCTCAACTGCTTCGAACATTTTTACATATTTCTGGAAATATGGAGACCAATATAGTACATAGTTCTCCAGAGGTGGTCTCATTAGTGTTCTATGTAAAAGATGAATAACCTTTCTACTAGTATGTTCAATTTCCCTCACATTAACTGATAAAAATCTGTTAGCTTTCTTAACTACTTGCTTTACCTTCATACTAACCTTTAACATGTACAAGGTCACCCAGATTCCTGAACAACTCAGAACTTTGTGAACTGATCATTTTGATAAACACGCTTCATTTTTATTCTTACTGTGAAATTGTTCAATTTCACATTTCCCCTCATTATACTCCACAGGCCAGATTTTTTGCTCGCTCAACTTACATCCCTTTGTAACCTCTATGTCTTCTTCACAACTTACTTTCTGACTGATCCTTACATCATTAGCAAATTTGGCAACCAAACCTTTTGTACCTTGAGCACAGTGCTGGTGTCCTTATTCAAGATATTCTTGCCATAGAGGAAGTGCAACGAAGGTTCACCAGACTTGCTCTGGGATGGCGGACTGTACTATAAGAAAAGGTTGGACAAACTGGGTCTGTAATCTCTCGGGCTTCGCAGAATGACAGGCAATCTCATTGAATTTATATAATACTTAAAAGGGATAGACAGGGTGGATGCAGGTAAGATATTTTCACCTGCCTGGACAGTTTAGAGCCAGGAGGGCACCATGTAAACAGAAGTGGGATGACGTACAGATCCAAGATGAGAAGGTTTTCCATTCAGAGGGTTATGGACCTTTGCAATTCTCCACCACAGAGGGCTGCAGAAGCTCGGCCTCTGCGGCAGAGATTGACAGAAAGGGACAAAATGTTTGAATGTTTCATATTGCAGCAAGGAATCGAAAACTGTGGGGAAATTTGATAATAGACAAATTTATAGAATTTGTATCTTAAATGCACAAAATATTTGAAATAGATGAACTAATGTCACAATTCAACATTAATAGCTAGGATCTCAGTCATTTTGGAAACAGTTACAACAGGATCAAAACTGGGAACTCAACACTCAGGGACATTTGACCTTTTCTGAAAGGCCAGAGGAATGGAAAAAGATGGTGGAGTAGCACTTATAGTAAGAGAATGAAATGAGGGCAGTTAAGACAGAGATGATATAGTCCATTTGGGCAGAGGTAAAAGAAAAACAGCATGGGAAAG
Source organism: Stegostoma tigrinum (assembly GCF_030684315.1). Taxonomy (NCBI): domain Eukaryota; kingdom Metazoa; phylum Chordata; class Chondrichthyes; order Orectolobiformes; family Stegostomatidae; genus Stegostoma; species Stegostoma tigrinum. The sequence continues at coordinate 16,914,932 of NC_081370.1, forward strand.
AAGAAATTGGTAGGAGTAGTGTAGAGATTCTCAAACAGTAGTCACTTTGTAGGAAAGGGAACAGATAGGCAAGAGACGACATCGAACCAATGGAAACTGAGGCTGGCGATATTTTAATGGAGAACAAAGAAATGGCAGGGGAATTGAACTGGTACTTTGCATCAGGCTTCATGGTCGAAGACACCAGTTGTATACCAGAACTTCAACAGAGTTGGGGGCAGAGGTGCATGTACTGATCATCTGTAAGGATGTTGAGGAAGGTGAGAGGTCTAAAGATCGATAAATCACAAAGACCAGATGGACTACACACCAGAGTCCTGAAACAGATAGCTGAGGAGATTGTAGAGGCATTAGTGATGATCTTTTAGGAATTACTGAATTCAAAGAGGCTGCTAGAAGACTAGAAAACAGCTAATCTAACACCCTTGTTTAAGAGGGAAGGGAGGCAGAAGACAGGTCATGAAATTTAGGTCATGGGTGAGATTTCAGAGTCTATTATTAAGATGACATTGCAGAGTATTTGGAAGGGTGGGGTTTAAATTGCTGACTCAGCACAGCTTCATGAAGGGGCGGTCATATGTGACAAATCTGTTGGAAATTCTTTGAGGTGATGAGCAAATTAGTGAGAATTACACTCCTGACCTATAAAGTTTAGATCAATTTGAGAGCTAACTGACATGATGGGAGCTGACTCGAGCTTAGACACAGGATTTTCCTTTCTCTTCTCTTACCCCTAGAAACCCATAAATTACACCTCTTGGTCTCTGCTTTACGGCAGTAATGTGCTGCTGGCTGGTGGCAACATGGCAACACAGATGCAGAAAAAATAGATTGAGCACTGAGGCAAAAGTCCAGTATTACCATCATATGGGGTCATAACACAGCAAGATTGAGGCACTTATTTCTTACGCTGGCCAGAACACAAACAGATTTTTAAATATTTTCAGAACGTACACATGACAGAAGTCCAAACATAACATACCAACAGGAAACATAGCATAAAGTTGCGTAGAAGTAAAGGTATAATCACTAGCAATTTCACAACGATTATCTGTACATAGCAGAAAATTTTGCAGAGTCAATGTAAATGGGATATTGAAGAACATACTAGGAAATTCTACTTTTAATTCAGACACGACACTTCACTGAAATGCCTCCATGCAGTCAGTTGATAATAAAAAGGTACACCATGAATTCTTGGCCACATTTATCAGATGACAGACTTGTAATAAAACTGAAACGCTCAAAGGGCAATACATGCAATCTGAGACATTCAAATAGAGATAGTAAAAGAGAGAGAGCTAGGTTTAATATATCTATAAAGTCGGATAAAACCATGTTTAAGTCCCTTCAATCAGGTTTCTGCCCTACACTAAACCCATTCTTATCAAAGCCATGAATGCCATTTGTGTAATTATGACAAAGGCAAACTATCCCTCAGCCATCCTGACTGGTTTGCAGCTTTTAACGTAGTTGACCAAATTATCGATTTCCACTACCTCTCCAGAGTCAGTTAATCAATCAGCTGAGTGGGGGCTGTACTCACCTGGTTCTATTGTTTTTAAATTCACTTGTGAGCAATGGGTGTCGCTGGTTGGCCAGCATTTACTGCTCATGCTACTTGGCTTTGAGAAGATGGTGGTGGTTAAATTGTCTCTTATTGGAGATGGTCAGTGCCTGGCATTTGGGGGGCACAAATATTACTAGCCTCTTGTCAGCTCAAGTCTGGATATTGTCCAGACTTTGTTGCATTTGGAAATGGACTACTTCAGTATTTGCAAATGGTGCTGAACATTGTTTGTTATTGATTGCACATTCTCACTTCTGACATTATGATGGAGAGATCATCGATAAAGCAGCTGAAGATGCTTGTGCCGCAGGAACTCCCCCAGAGATGTCCTGGTGCTGAGATGACTGACTTCCAATCACAACCATCTTCCAATATGCCATATTTAACTTCAACTAACAAAAAGAGTTTGCCCCCATCCCACTGATTCCAGCTTAGGCTCTTTGGTGCCACATTCTACTTAATGCAGCCTTGATGCCAAGGATTGTAACTTTACCTCTGGAATTCAGCTCTTTTGCCCATTTTTAAAACAAGGCTGAGTGACTGGTGGAACCCAAACTGGGCATCAGTGAGCAGGTTACTGCTGACCATGTGCTGCTTGATAACACTGCTGATGACTTTATTGATGGAGAGTAGACTGACGGAATGGTAATTGATTGGGTTGGATTTGCCCTGCTTTTTATGTACAGGACATAACTGGGCAATTTTCCACATTGTTGAGTAGATGCCAGTGTTGTACCTGTACAGGAACAGCTTGGCTGTAAAGCTGCATGTCCGGAGCATTAACTATCAGTACTACTGTTATCGCCCACAACCTTTGCATTATCCAGTGCCTCTAACCATTTCTTGATATCACATGGAGTGAATTGAATTTGCTGAAGATTACCATCCGTGATGCTGGGGACCATTGGAGGAGGCAGAGACGGATTATCCACTGGGCACTTCTGACTGAAGATTGCCGTGAATGCATCAGCCTCATCTTTTGCACTGATGTGTTTGGCCCTTCCATCATAGATGGGAATTTCTGTGGAGCTGCCTTATCAAGTGAGCTGTTTAATTGCCCACCATTATTCACAACTGGAGGTGGCAGGACTGCAGACCTTAGATCTGGTTGTTCAGTTATGGATTCGCTTGGCTCTATCACTTGTTGTTCTATGGAAGTAGTCCTGTTTGGTAGCTTCACCAGCTGACCCATTTTTAGGTATGCCTGGTGCTGCTCCTGGCATGCCATCCCACAGTGTCTGTTGAACCAGGATTGATCCTAACTCTAACCAAAGTATCACATGGAATGGCTTTCCTTCATATTTCTGCACCATTAACGTTTGTGCACTCTGAAGAAATATCTTGGATCCCTTCTATATCTGATTTACATGTTGCCCCTCAGCAACATTATTTGGAAACAGTTTTGATATATAGATGGGTGTCTTCAGCATTGTTCTCCCTCTCTGGATTCCTACACAGTTGTTAAATGATCATACTGGATGAGTAGAAATTTGCTCTAATTAAATATTGGGAAGACCAAAGATGTTGTCCCTGAATCTAGTTACAAACTCTATCCCATAAATAATCCCAACCTGTCCCTCTCCCTGATAACTGCCTGTGGGCCTGAACCAGGCAGTTTGCAACTTTGTCACAGATGACTTCCAATCACACGTCCTTCCCCTTACAAGGAACGATTATTTCCAAATCTAGCACACTGCTTGATTTCTGCTGACAAAACCCTCATTCATACATTGAGACTTCACTTACAAGTGCTCATGGTTAAAAGCATGCAATAGGACCTTTTGATTTTGGCATTGTTAGTAAATTGGGCATGCTTCCCAAAAGTGATGGTGCCATTTTCACTTTTTGTGCAATCACATAAGTTTAGATATGTTTTGAAAACACACTGCTTTTTCCTTTCTTCACCATCCTGCATGGCAATCTTCCCACTCTCAGCTCCTCTCATTCACTTTTACTCACTACCTCTCACAGCAAATAAAGAGCCAGAGCAGGAGGTGGTGAGCAGGAGACTTGATGAGTAGGGAGGGCCTGAAAGGGAAGCAGAGAGTTGGAAGACAAGCGAGTTGGGAACAATAGTGAGTCAACAAAGTTGGGGAAGCAAGTCGAGAGTCAGAGGAGTTGGCGATATAAAGACGGGAAGCAACTTATAGGTAAAAGTTGACAGTCAGTAGGTGTTAAGAGCATTGGGGCTAGTTTGTTCAAGGCAAGGGGTTGGGAGAATTAAAAGTCAGAAGCATAACCCATCTGCATTTCATGTTTCTCATGGGAAAGTGATTTTCTTCTGGAATATTTTCACACAGGATGCACTTTTTAAGAACACATTAGTGCGACTAAATGAGGGACAGCAGTATTGTAATGTACGCCTAGCCAGATTCCACATTCTACTCTCTACAAATTCGAAATCATTCAAAACTCTTGCTTATCTCCTTACTTGCACCAAATCCTATACACCCATTACCCCTTTGCTCACTGACCTATCCTGACTCCTGGTTAAGTACCCGCCTTGACCTAAAAATTTTCATCCTATTTTCAGATCCCTCTATGATCTTGTACCCTTCTGATGTCTGTAATATCCTCCAATCCCACAACTACCCAAGACTTCTGCACTGCTTTAATTCTCACCTCTTGAGATCCTGATTTTAATTATGCTGCCATTAATGGCAATAATTTCAACTGCCTAGCGTCCAAGTTCTGAAATTTTCTCCCTAAGCTACTCTCTCTCCTCATTTAGGATATTCTTTCAAGGTCACCTCTTTTGAGATTTGTGTCATCCATCTTAATACCTGCTTCCTGTAAAGTGCCTTGGGGGAATACTTTATAAGTTTAAAGGCACTTTTCAGGCTGTTGCTCTTGTTGATGTAGTACTGAGTCATTATTGCTTTCAATGTTCAGACAGAGGGAAAACAATCGACCAAGGTTTCTCCTGTTAATGATTCCTGCTGACTCTATTGCAAAAGGCATGTTGAAGAACTAGCTAAAGATGAATTACATTTAGTTGCTAATGTCTCTGCTGTCAGATAGTCCAATTATTACTGTCTAGGCAAGATTTTGGCAGGGTTTTAAGAGATAACTGAATTCACAACAAATTGATGGGGGCGGTAGAATTAAACAAATGAGGTGAAGCTATCAAGAGACATTCTTAACTTTTATAGAGTTGAAGGCATGAATACTTAAATTTCCTGGGTTTAATCACAGTTTTCTCAGAAAACAACTTACTGGTTGGAGGTCCTGTGGCTTGGTATTGTGGATACTGTGGAGTTGCAGCTGGTCTTGAAAAGACTGGAGGCTCCTCCCCAAACATGACTATCATCACCTGAATCAGCCCATACAGGTCAGAATGTGGCTACAAAAAGAAAGTGCACAGAAAGAGTTACATTAAAAGTTTTCATTTAAATATTTCACATTTCCACAATGGTGCATAGCGTGAGCTGTATTTCCACATCAATTGATTTATTACTGTCACAGGTAACTAGATACAGTGAAAGGTTTTGTTTTGTGTGCAGTACAGGCAGACAATACCATACAAACTGCAGAAGGGTAATAGAACAGAGTGAGGAATGCAATGTTCCGGCTGCAGAGAAGGTGCACAAAGAGCAAGATCAACACTAAATTTAAAATTTGAAAGGTCCATTCACAAGTCTAATAGCAGGGAAGAAACTGTTCTTGAATCTGTTGGTAAGCATGTCTAAGCTTTTATATCCTCTGCCTAGCTGAGGAGGCTGTAAGAGATTATAACCAGAGTGGGAGGAGTCTTTAATTATGATGGCTGCCTTGGAAAGGCAGTATAGATGGAGTCAATGGGTGGAAGGTTGGCTGGCTTGAGTGATGCATTGGGCTCTGTTCACAACTCTCTAGTAAAAGGAACAGAGAATTTCACCCTGGATTTAGGTCATTTATAGAATTGTGACACGTGAAAGGAGTGCTAAAAATAAGAACTGCTCATCAACAATGCAGAACATACATAAGAAAAATGGAATACAATTATCAACTCAAAGGAGTTGAAAGTAATCATGATCAATGTCTTGTGGCTTTTAAACAATGAATAAAAGCATAAATGATTAGTCACTACAGAGTAGAAGTTAACTGATGTTATTTGGGAATGGATACTACAATATTCAAGGTATCATTCTGTAGCATGGAGATTAGAACCATACATTTAAACCAAGTACAAAAACTATGGTAACCCTGGTTGGAACAGGCATAGCTTCCACACTGGCCCTTAAACATGTTATGGGATTGCCAATAAAATGCTAACTGGCTCCTCGATTGAGAATCAGGCAACATTTCTGAGATGTGTTCTCCTTGATCCTCAGAGCCAGGCGCTCTCAGCTGAAATGCAGTTCTGCTTCAGCCAAATCATCAGGCTGGGTTCCTCTATTTCCAGAAGTAAGGGCCAGCCACTTCTGCTCTGTAAACTATCTTAATCTCGGAGACTGACAAGCTGAGCTTCAGAGCCTGAGCATCTTTAGGGGGCCTCCATATGCTTTGGATCCATTGAAATGTAGTTGGACTATGGCAGAGCTAAAACAGTTTAGAGGCATGATTTAGTGAGTCATAAATGGGTCAGGAGGTCTTGGCATCTGCTTTCTTACTCCATATGGGAAACCTACCCAACCTGTACCCAGCACCCCATTCCTGACAGAGCCCAGCCTGCCACTAACCAACATACTCACACCACCTCAAAGAATATAGGAATATGGCTACTGGCTGCCGAATGCATCTCTTCCCAAGTATGCACGCAACAAGAAAGAACATAACACTGTCGTGTCTAAAACAGGACAATACTTACATGCTTCCATTCATGCAGGTATGGGAGATAGATCTTCCCATTAGCATCAACGTGCTTTCCTGTTTTAATCATCATAGTACTAGTGGGTTTTACAAAGCAGATAGGAGGGTTGTAAGGATAACTGTCCAGTAACCAGAGGCACACAGGGATGTTGTACATATTGCCTGCAAAAAGATTGAAACAAAAGCACAGTTCTGAAATAATTTAACAAACAAATTTGCGGAGAGCCAACAATCAGTTCAAATACTCTGACATTTTGTAGTAGAAACCAATTAAATTAAGTCAGCGATTGTAGGAACCACAGATGCTGGAGAATTTGAGATAACAAGGTGTAGAGGTGGATGAACACAGCAGGCCAGACAGCATCAGAGGAGCAGGAAAACTGATGTTTCAGGTCGAGACTCTTCTTCACAAATGGTGGAGGGGAAGGGGATTCTGAAATAAAGAGAGAGAGAAGGGGAAGGTGGACAGAAGATGGATAAAAGAGGAGATAAGTGGAGAGGAGACAGACAGGTCAAAGAGGTGGGGGTGGAGCCAGTAAAGGTGAGCGTAGGTGTGGAGTTAGTGGGGTGTAGAACAGTCCAGTGAGGACAGATAGGTAAAGGAGGCGGTATGAGGCTGTTAGGTAGGAGATGGGAGTGGGGCTTGAGATGGGAGGAGAGGGCAGGTGGGAGGAGAGGGCAGGTGAGGCAAGCAGAGACAAACTGGGCTGGTTTTGGGATGTGGTTGGGGGAGGGGAGATTTTGAAGCTTGTGAAGTCCACATTGATACAGGGTTCCCAAGTGAAATATGAGGTGTTGTTCCTGCAACCTTCGGGTGGCATCGTTGTGGCACTGCAGGACATGTCATCTGAGGAGCAGGAGGGGGGAGTTGAAATGGTTCGCGAAAACCAGCCCAGCTTGTCCCTGCCTCCCTAACCTGCCCTTCCTCCCACCTCAAGCCCCTCTCCTACCTACCAGCCTCATCCCACCCCCTTGACCTGTCCATCCTCCCTGGACTGACTCCCTACGCTCACCTTTACTGGGTCCATGCCGCCTCTTTGACCAGGCTGTCTCCTCTCCACATATCTTCTCCTCTATCCACCTTCCCCCTCCTTATTTATTTTAGAATCCCCCTTCCCCTCCCCCATTTCTGAAGAAGGGTATCAACCAGAAATGTCAGCTTTCCTGGTCCTCTGATGCTACCTGGCCTGCTCTGTTCATCGAGCTCTACACGTTGTTATCTTTAATTAAATCAAATTTCTTACCAATTTCAAGAACTGGCATTCTGCTGGGTCAGAACAGTGACACAAACCCCACGGTAAATGAAAACCGAGATCCTGACCTTAGTTATCTCCTTCATTTACCTCCAAACCACACCTTCAGGATGCATGCATCTTTCCCATTCAGTAATAAAGTTACAGCCTAAAGGTTTCTTGGTGCTGTCAAATTATATTTTGAAAGGAACTTTAATTTAAATTGTTAGACATGCTGCAGTTAGCCAATCTCTTAGCCTTCTGGCTGCATTTTTTTCAGACATTCCGAAAGCATCCCTTAAGAATACCTCTTAGACAAAGTTTGCCTCTTTTATTTTACATGCACCACCCTTGCAGACTTTTTGCACTGCCAATCCTACCAATCTCTTCAATAAGGACTCATAATGCAAGATCCTACAAACTCCTCCTTACACCCATTTTGGCACTTTCTTTGCAACCTTTCAGTCCTTACCTCTGTAGCTGACTGGGATAGTCCCAGTGAGACTCATCAGCTCCTGAGATGAACCATTGTTAAACACTGAAATCAGATCAGGAAAACAAATTTGCAGGTTAGGCATGTTGAGAAAGACCAATGAAAAACCACGAACATCTATGAAAGAGTTGAGCTTCGCTAACACCTTGTAGGTTAAACACATCACCTAGTGCAGCATCTTGGTATATCATCATAGGATGCAATGAAAACTCTGCAAATGGTTCAGCACACTTAGACTAGTGTGGAAATGTAACTGGTAAGGAGGTAGTGGTTATGTAAGAGAGCTGAAAATTTTCTTACTCTGTTGGCACAAAGTAACCTCAACAACTAGTCAAACAAACAGTCACCCACGTTCAATAGGTTCACTAACATCAAATGGTAATTTTAGAAGAGGAATGAGATACCTACAAGTACCATAACTCCATTTCTCACTGATAGCCTGCAAAGTGATTGAGCGTCTCTGACAAGCCCAGGTGAAGGTCAAAAACTAATAGCTGAAAACGCACCCGAACGTTCAGAGCTCTGAGCCAGAAGGCAGGAGAACAGCAGCCTCAGCATTTGCAATCGTCCAGAAGGTCTGAGTTTCTTTCAGCTTTCAGGATAAGAGGAGAGCTGCAAGATGGATCAGTTAACTGGCCAAAGCACTATGAAACAGGGGAAAACAGGCAGATGCAGTGAGGGTGATTGACATTGTTCTCTTCAGCAAAGAGCACATTTCCAGATGCTACTCTGCAGAGACTTGGAACATCTGCTAGAGCTGCAATGGGAGCGGGAGGATCTAATCATTGTAGTCTATGCAGTTAGCAACAACATATGCAGGCCCATGGAGGTGGTTCTGCACAGTCAGTTTGAGGAGCTTAGCACTTAATTGAGGTTTGCATTAGAAGCTGAGCCATGTGCAATTGGCTCAGGAAAATCAGATTAGAGATAGGAATTCATGGCTCAGACTGGTATGGGAGAAGTGGATTCTGGTTCCTTGGAAACTGGCACCAGTGTGGGGAAAGTGAGATCTGAATATTAGGATGATCTCCACCTGAACTGCAGGCTGACATCCTTGTGTAGTGCATAACTAGCAAAGTAGACAGGATTTAACATTAAATAGTGAGGGCAAGGGATTGACTTCAAAAAGATATTATAAATCAAAGAGTAAAGTCAAGGCCAAAAAGAAATATTTATGCAGAAAATGATAAACGTACTGTGTCAGGAAGGGATAGAGGTCAAATCCAAGAATCAACCAATACACAAGACTAGAATTTATAACAGTAAAATGACAAATTCAAGCATTCGAAATGAAACAGATGAACTGAGAGTGCAAGTAGAAATGAATAAGCACAACCTGGTAGCAACTACAGAGGCATGGCTGAAGGGTAATATAGATTGAGGACTGAATTTTGTAGGGCACAGGATACTTAAGAAAGGGGAGAAATGTTGTAGGAGTGGCTCTATTAACTAATAATAATATTAAGCAATAAAGATGGGGAATGACAAGTTCAGGAAACCAAATATGAAAGCAGTTTGGATAAAAATGAGAAATGATAAAGGCAAGCAGTCATTTGTAGGAATGATGTACAGGCTCCTTAACAGTAGTCACACACTAAGTGGAACATGAAGGAAGAACTAATAAGAGTTTTTCAGAAAGGCCAGATGGTTAGCAAATGCAACACCTATGTTCAAAAAGGGAGGAAGATTACAGGCCAATATAGGGAAAATGTTAGAAGCAATTATTAAAGAAATTATACAGGTTACTGGTGAGACTGCACCTGGAGTGCTGTACAGAGTTTCTGGTCACCTTATTTGAGGAAGCATGCAAATACATTGGAGGCAGTTCAGAGAATATTTACTAGGCTAACACCTTGAGGAGGGAGTTGTCTTATGAGAAAAGGTTGGACAGGCTACGTTTGCATCAGAAATTTAGAAAGTAGAGTGACTTATTTAAACATGCAAGGTCCTGAGGGGTTTTGAAAGGGTAGCTGTTGAGAGGATGTTTCTTCATATGTTAGAATCTAAAAGCTGGAGTCACTGTTTAAAAATCAAGCATTGCCAATTTAAAATGTAGATTAGGTGAATACTTTCTCCAAAGATCATTAGTCTTTTGAGCTCCTTTCCTAAAAGGTTGGAAGTAGAGTCCTTGAAGTTGAGTCCTTTTTAAAGCAGAAGTAGAGAGATTCTTGTCAAACTAGGGGGTAAAAGTTTATTGGGGTAATCAGGGAATGCAGATTTGAGGTTATCAGCTACGATCTTACTGAATGATGTAGCAAGTCTGAACGGTTTACTTCTTCCCCTCATTCATGTTTGTATGCAGATTTAATTAGATTGATGCCCAGAAACATGAATTTTCCCTTTGGTCCATGTTACTCTGACCAGTAAAGGAAACTGCAATGGAAGCAGAACAAATCTCAAAAGCTCTGGACGCAGCATGCATGTGATCAGTCTACCTTGGTCAGCTGCTTAAATCTGTATAAAAGATAATTAAGGACGAATGATAAATACTGGCCTTGTCACTGATACCCGTATTCCATAAACAAGCATTACGTACCAGACCAGAGAGGTGCCAATTACTGAAAGCCCCTCCTGAATTCGTGCTGAAATGTTTAGATTTAAGCAGGATTAATTCAGGAGGGGCTTTCAGTAATTGGCACCTCTCTGGTCTGGTACGTAATGCTTGTTTATGGAATATGGGTATCAGTGACAAGGCCAGTATTTATCATTTGTCCTTAATTATCTTTTATACAAAGGCTTGCAGGGTCTTTTCAAAGGGCAGTTAAGAATCAGACTACAGTTGTTTACAGTCCTGACTGGGTAAAGATGGCAAATTACAAGACATTTGTGATTTTTACTGCCACTTAGCAGTTTTGCAGTCACCAATACAAACACCAGCTTTCTATTCTTGATGTAGTTATCAATACACCCTTGTTGCCATGGTGCCTATGGAACAGATGGAGGATTAATCATGAACCAAGGCTTTGAAATCAGTACACCTGAAAATGCAGCAAATTTATAACAGCATCTGACTAGGTTAGTGAAGAAAACATTGCCACTTTATGTAGTGATCAACTTTTATTGATTTCCACATTTCATCACTTAAAGGTGCAAGGTGCTGACACCTTGTTCGGTCTACAATTCTACAGGACTAGCTGCCTCCTGGTAGTTTGCTTATGTGTCAGCCCATACTAGCTATTTGATAATGGGGCATCAGTGCAAAACAGTGGTTGGCATCCAAGTACAAGATTTTTGCTGCTGATCCAGGACAGTAGCCTTCATCTGCCCCACACAAACAGAGATTTTAAGAACATAATATTACCAAACATGGTTTTTTCCGTGCACACGCGGATTACTGTCTGTGGAACAGACGGAAGATTAACCATGACCTCAGTGAGGAAGGATCACCAGACCTGAAACATTAACTCTTTTATCCTTCACAGATGCTGCGGCTGAGCTTTTCCGGGGACTTGGTTTTTGTTCCTGATTTAAGATTCCACAGTTCTTTCGCTTTCATTAAAAGTATGAACTGTTTATTTGTATAAATTTACATATCACTCACCAAATGCATCCAATGCAGGCTTAAGATCTTTGTAGGTAGAGGTAACATTCAGGATCTCCCTCACTGTCAGATCCCTGTATTTATACTATTGAATAAAAAGTTTAATCCAAAGTTGTTTCCTTAGAGTTACACTGCCTCCACCCCATCCATGCCCCTTACTCCCTCCTCCTCCTCCTCACCCCACCGACCCTTACTCCCCCTCCGCTCCGCCCATCCCATCAAACCACCCCACCCCACCCGCCTCTAGCCCTTTGACCAGCTCCCTCCCTCCCCTTCCCAACGCGACCTACCTCCCACCCCATGCCCCTCTCCCTCCGCCACCTTGCCCCCACCTCCGACATCCTCCTCACGCTCCGTCCCCAGGCACCCTGTGTGCCCCTGCCCTTCTGGCCCCCGAACCTCCTCCCACTCCCTCCCCTCGCCCCCTCCCCCTCCCTACCCTCGCCAGGCACATTCACCCACCCTCCCTTTGCCCCCATCCCCCTCCTCGGGCACCTTGACCCTCCCTCCCTCCCTCTGCCATCGCTTGCCTCCTTCCCCGGCAACTCCACCCTCCCTCCCTCCCTCCCCTTGCCCACTCCCCCTCCCACCGCACCACCCCAGCCCCGGGCTCCATCTCTCCCCCGCAACCCCCCAACCCGCTCCATCTCTCCACTGCAGCCCTGCCCCATCTCTCCCCCGCCCCCTCCTCCCACTCCACTCCAGCCCCACCACCCTCCTCCCCATCCCACTGCAGGCCCCTCCCCCTGCAAACCCCTCCTCCTCCACTGTCCTCCGGCCCCCACCACCTGCCTCCTCCTCCCCAACCATCCTCCAGCCCCCTCCTCCCCAACCCTGCCCCCGGCCCCTGCGCCCCACGCCGCCTCCCCCGACACCGCGGCCCCTCCGCCCCGCTCGGCCTCTCCCCTCCCCGCACCGGCGCCACCTTCACCGCCGCCACGCTCCCGCTCCCCCCGCCCCTCTGCGCACCCCCCTCCTCCCCCTCCGCTCCCCGGCCCCCGCCTCCTCTCCCCCCTCCACCCTCGCCCCCTCTCCCCCCACCCTCTCCCCCCTCCCCCGCCCCTCTGCGCACCCCCTCCTCCCCACCACACCCTCCGCTCCCCCGCCGCCCCCACACCTCTCCCCCACCCTCTCCGCTCCCCAACCTCTGCCCCCTCCCCCTCCACCCTCGCCCCCTCCCTCCACCACCTCCCACACAGCTCCATTTCCCCTCCCTCCCCACCACACTCGCCCCCTCCCTCCCCACCACACTCGCCCCCTCCCCTCCCACGCAGCTCCATTTCCCCCCCCACCACCCAGCTCCATTTCCTTCCCCTCCCTCCCCTCTCCCCCCACGACCCAGCACCATTTCCCCGCCCGACCCAGTTTCCCCCCCAACCCAGCTCCATTACCTTCCCCTCAGTCCCCTCTCCCCCCCACACCGAGCTCCCCCCCCCACCCAGCTCCATTTCCCCTCCCTTCCATTCACCCCCCCCACCCAGCTCCATTTCCACCCCCGACCCAGTTCCCCCCCCAACCCAGCTCCATTTCCTTCCCCTCAGTCCCCTCTCCCCCCACCACCGAGCTCCCCCCCCGAACCCAGCTCCATTCCCCCCCCACCCAGCTCCATTCCCCCCCCCCACCCAGCTCCATTTCCCCTCCCTTCCATTCCCCCCCACCACCCAGCTCCATTCCCCCCCCACCCAGCTCCATTCCCCCCCCCACCCAGCTCCATTTCCCCTCCCTTCCATTCCCCCCCACCACCCAGCTCCATTCCCCCCCCACCCAGCTCCATTTCCCCCCCCCACCCAGCTCCATCTCCCCTCCCTCCCATTTCCCCCCCCCACCCAGCTCCATCTCCCCTCCCTCCCATTTCCCCCCCCCACCCAGCTCCATCACCCCTCCCTCCCATTTCCCCCCCCCCACCCAGCTCCATCTCCCCTCCCATTTCCCCCCCCCCACCCAGCTCCATCTCCCCTCCCTCCCATTTCCCCCCCCACCCAGCTCCATCTCCCCTCCCTCCCATTTCCCACCCCCCACCCAGCTCCATCTCCCCTCCCTCCCATTTCCCCGCCCCCACCCAGCTCCATCTCCCCTCCCTCCCATTTCCCCGCCCCCACCCAGCTCCATCTCCCCTCCCTCCCATCTCCCCCCCCCACCCAGCTCCATCTCCCCTCCCTCCCATCTCCCCCCCCCGACCCAGCTCCATCTCCCCCCCCACCCAGCTCCCCCCCACACCCAGCTCCATCTCCCCCCGACACCCAGCTCCATCTCCCCTCCCTCCCATCTCCCCCCCCGACCCAGCTCCATCTCCGCCCCCACCCAGCTCCCCCCCACACCCAGCTCCATCTCCCCCCGACACCCAGCTCCATCTCCCCTCCCTCCCATCTCCCCCCCCGACCCAGCTCCATCTCCCCTCCCTCCCATCTCCCCCCCCACCCAGCTCCATCTCCCCTCCCTCCCATCTCCCCTCCCTCCCATCTCCCCCCCCCACCCAGCTCCATCTCCCCTCCCTCCCATCTCCCCCCCCCACCCAGCTCCATCTCCCCTCCCTCCCATCTCCCCCCCCACCCAGCTCCATCTCCCCTCCCTCCCATCTCCCCCCCCACCCAGCTCCATCTCCCCCCCCCTCCCATCTCCCCCCCCCACCCAGCTCCATCTCCCCCCCCCTCCCATCTCCCCCCCCCACCCAGCTCCATCTCCCCCCCCTCCCATCTCCCCCCCCCACCCAGCTCCATCTCCCCTCCCCTCCCATCTCCCCCCCCCACCCAGCTCCATCACCCCTCCCCTCCCATCTCCCCCCCCCACCCAGCTCCCCCCCCACCCAGCTCAATCTCCCCCCCCCACCCAGCTCCCCCCCCACCCAGCTCAAGCTCCCCCCCCCCACCCAGCTCCCCCCCCCACCCAGCTCAAGCTCCCCCCCCCACCCAGCTCCCCCCCCCCACCCAGCTCAATCTCCCCCCCCACCCAGCTCCCCCCCCCACCCAGCTCCATCTCCCCCCCCCACCCAGCTCCCCCCCCCACCCAGCTCCCCCCCCCACCCAGCTCCATCTCCCCCCCCCACCCAGCTCCCCCCCCCACCCAGCTCCATCTCCCCTCCCTCCCATCTCCCCCCCCCCCCACCCAGCTCCATCTCCCCCCTCCACCCAGCTCCATCTCCCCTCCCTCCCATCTCCCCCCTCCACCCAGCTCCATGTCCCGTCCCTCCCATCTCCCCCCTCCACCCAGCTCCATCTCCCGTCCCTCCCATCTCCCCCCTCCACCCAGCTCCATCTCCCGTCCCTCCCATCTCCCCCCTCCACCCAGCTCCATCTCCCGTCCCTCCCATCTCCCCCCTCCACCCAGCTCCATCTCCCGTCCCTCCCATCTCCCCCCTCCACCCAGCTCCATCTCCCGTCCCTCCCATCTCCCCCCTCCACCCAGCTCCATCGCCCCTCCCTCCCATCTCCCCCCTCCACCCAGCTCCATCGCCCCTCCCTCCCATCTCCCCCCTCCACCCAGCTCCATCGCCCCTCCCTCCCATCTCCCCCCGCCACCCAGCTCCATCGCCCCTCCCTCCCATCTCCCCCCGCCACCCAGCTCCATCGACCCTCCCTCCCATCTCCCCCCCCACCCTGCTCCTTCTCCCCTCCCTCCCATCTCCACCCCCACCCAGCTCCTTCTCCCCTCCCTCCCATCTCCCCTCCCTCCCATCTCCCCCCCCACCCAGCTCCATCTCCCCC
The DNA here is from genome assembly GCF_030684315.1 of Stegostoma tigrinum. Taxonomy (NCBI): domain Eukaryota; kingdom Metazoa; phylum Chordata; class Chondrichthyes; order Orectolobiformes; family Stegostomatidae; genus Stegostoma; species Stegostoma tigrinum. The sequence goes on from NC_081370.1 coordinate 16,930,260, forward strand.
CCCCACCCAGCTCCATCTCCCCTCCCTCCCATCTCCCCCCCCCCACCCAGCTCCATCTCCCCTCCCTCCCATCTCCCCCCCCCACCCAGCTCCATCTCCCCCCCCCACCCAGCTCCATCTCCCCTCCCTCCCATCTCCCCCCCCCACCCAGCTCCATCTCCCCCCCCCACCCAGCTCCATCTCCCCTCCCTCCCATCTACCCCCCCCACCCAGCTCCATCTCCACCCCCCACCCAGCTCCATCTCCCCTCCCTCCCATCTCCCCCCCCCACCCAGCTCCATCTCCCCTCCCTCCCATCTCCCCCCCCACCCAGCTCCATCTCCCCCCCCCACCCAGCTCCTTCTCCCCTCCCTCCCATCTCCCCCCCCCACCCAGCTCCATCTCCCCCCCCCACCCAGCTCCATCTCCCCCCCCCACCCAGCTCCATCTCCCCCCCCCACCCAGCTCCATCTCCCCTCCCTCCCATCTCCCCCCCCCACCCAGCTCCATCTCCCCCCCCACCCAGCTCCATCTCCCCTCCCTCCCATCTCCCCCCCCCACCCAGCTCCATCTCCCCTCCCTCCCATCTCCCCCCCCCACCCAGCTCCATCTCCCCCCCCACCCAGCTCCATCTCCCCTCCCTCCCATCTCCCCCCCCCACCCAGCTCCATCTCCCCCCCCACCCAGCTCCATCTCCCCTCCCTCCCATCTCCCCCCCCCACCCAGCTCCATCTCTCCCCCCCACCCAGCTCCATCTCCCCTCCCTCCCATCTCCCCCCCTACCCAGCTCCATCTCCCCCCCCACCCAGCTCCATCTCCCCTCCCTCCCATCTCCCCCCCCCACCCAGCTCCATCTCCCCCCCCCCACCCAGCTCCATCTCCCCCCCCCCCAGCTCCATCTCCCCCCCCCCACCCAGCTCCATCTCCCCCCCCCCCACCCAGCTCCATCTCCCCCCCCCCACCCAGCTCCATCTCCCCTCCCTCCCATCTCCCCCCCCAACCCAGCTCCATCTCCCCTCCCTCCCATCTCCCCCACCACCCAGCTCCATCTCCACCCCCCCACCCAGCTCCATCTCCCCCCCCGACCCAGCTCCATCTCCCCTCCCTCCCATCTCCCCCCACCACCCAGCTCCATCTCCCCTCCCTCCCATCTCCCCCCCCACCCAGCTCCATCTCCCCCCACCTCCCACCTCCCCCCGCCACCCAGCTCCATCTCCCCCCACCTCCCACCGCCACCCAGCTCCATCTCCCCTCCCTCCCATCTCCCCCCCCCACCCAGCTCCATCTCCCCTCCCTCCCATCTCCCCCCCCCACCCAGCTCCATCTCCCCTCCCTCCCCTCTCCCCCGCCAACCCAGCTCCATTTCCCCTCCCTCCCCTCTCCCCCCCCCACCCAGCTCCATTTCCCCTCCCTCCCCTCTCCCCCCCCCAACCCAGCTCCATTTCCCCTCCCTCCCCTCTCCCCGCCCCACCCAGCTCCATTTCCCCTCCCTCCCCTCTCCCCGCCCCACCCAGCTCCATTTCCCCTCCCTCCCCTCTCCCCCCCCACCCAGCTCCATTTCCCCTCCCTCCCCTCTCCCCCCCCACCCAGCTCCATTTCCCCTCCCTCCCCTCCCCCCCCCCACCCAGCTCCATCTCCCCTCCCTCCCATCTGCCCCCCCCACCCAGCTCCATCTCCCCCCCCCACCCAGCTCCATCTCCCCTCCCTCCCATCTGCCCCCCCCACCCAGCTCCATCTCCCCTCCCTCCCATCTCCCCCCCCAACCCAGCTCCATCTCCCCTCCCTCCCATCTCCCCCACCACCCAGCTCCATCTCCACCCCCCCACCCAGCTCCATCTCCCCCCCCCACCCAGCTCCATCTCCCCCCCCCACCCAGCTCCATCTCCCCCCCCCACCCAGCTCCATCTCCCCCCCCCCCACCCAGCTCCATCTCCCCTCCCTCCCATCTCCCCCCCCGACCCAGCTCCATCTCCCCTCCCTCCCATCTCCCCCCACCACCCAGCTCCATCTCCCCTCCCTCCCATCTCCCCCCCCACCCAGCTCCATCTCCCCCCACCTCCCACCTCCCCCCGCCACCCAGCTCCATCTCCCCCCACCTCCCACCGCCACCCAGCTCCATCTCCCCCCCCCACCCAGCTCCATTTCCCCTCCCTCCCCTCTCCCCCCCCCCAACCCAGCTCCATTTCCCCTCCCTCCCCTCTCCCCGCCCCACCCAGCTCCATTTCCCCTCCCTCCCCTCTCCCCCCCCACCCAGCTCCATTTCCCCTCCCTCCCCTCCCCCCCCACCCAGCTCCACCTCCATTTCCCCTCCCTCCCCACCCAGCTCCACCTCCATTTCCCCTCCCTCCCCTCCCCCCCCACCCAGCTCCACCTCCATTTCCCTTCCCTCCCCTCCCCCCCCGACCCAGCTCCACCTCCATTTCCCCTCCCTCCCCTCCCCCCCCACCCAGCTCCACCTCCATTTCCCTTCCCTCCCCTCCCCCCTCGACCCAGCTCCACCTCCATTTCCCTTCCCTCCCCTCCCCCCCCACCCAGCTCCACCTCCATTTCCCCTCCCTCCCCTCCCCCCCCACCCAGCTCCACCTCCATTTCCCCTCCCTCCCCTCCCCCCCCCAGATCCACCTCCATTTCCCCTCCCCTCCCCACCCAGCTCCACCTCCATTTCCCCTCCCCTCCCCACCCAGCTCCACCTCCATTTCCCCTCCCCTCCCCCCGCCACCCAGCTCCACCTCCATTTCCCCTCCCTCCCCTCCCCCCCCCACCCAGCTCCACCTCCATTTCCCCTCCCCTCCCCAGCCAGCTCCACCTCCATTTCCCCTCCCCTCCCCACCCAGCTCCACCTCCATTTCCCCTCCCCTCCCCACCCAGCTCCACCTCCATTTCCCCTCCACTCCCCCCCCCACCCAGCTCCACCTCCATTTCCCCTCCCTCCCCTCCCCACCCAGCTCCACCTCCATTTCCCCTCCCTCCCCTCCCCCCCCACCCAGCTCCACCTCCATTTCCCCTCCCTCCCCTCCCCCCCCACCCAGCTCCACCTCCATTTCCCCTCCCCTCCCCACCCAGCTCCACCTCCATTTCCCCTCCCCTCCCCACCCAGCTCCACCTCCATTTCCCCTCCCCTCCCCACCCAGCTCCACCTCCATTTCCCCTCCCCTCCCCCCCCCACCCAGCTCCACCTCCATTTCCCCTCCCCTCCCCCCCCCACCCAGCTCCACCTCCATTTCCCCTCCCTCCCCTCCCCCCCCCACCCAGCTCCACCTCCATTTCCCCTCCCCTCCCCAGCCAGCTCCACCTCCATTTCCCCTCCCCTCCCCACCCAGCTCCACCTCCATTTCCCCTGCCCTCCCCCCCCCACCCAGCTCCACCTCCATTTCCCCTCCCTCCCCTGCCCACCCAGCTCCACCTCCATTTCCCCTCCCTCCCCTCCCCCCCCCACCCAGCTCCACCTCCATTTCCCCTCCCTCCCCTCCCCCCCCCACCCAGCTCCACCTCCATTTCCCCTCCCTCCCCTCCCCACCCAGCTCCACCTCCATTTCCCCTCCCTCCCCTCCCCCCCCCACCCAGCTCCACCTCCATTTCCCCTCCCCTCCCCAGCCAGCTCCACCTCCATTTCCCCTCCCCTCCCCACCCAGCTCCACCTCCATTTCCCCTCCCCTCCCCCCCCCACCCAGCTCCACCTCCATTTTCCCTCCCTCCCCCTCCCTCCCCTCCCCACCCAGCTCCACCTCCATTTCCCCTCCCTCCCCTCCCCCCCCCACCCAGCTCCACCTCCATTTCCCCTCCCTCCCCAACCCCCCCCACCCAGCTCCACCTCCATTTCCCCTCCCTCCCCTCCCCACCCAGCTCCACCTCCATTTCCCCTCCCTCCCCTCCCCCCCCGACCAAGCTCCACCTCCATTTCCCCTCCCACCCCTCCCCCCCCCACCCAGCTCCACCTCCATTTCCCCACCCTCCCCTCCCCCCCCCCACCCAGCTCCACCTCCATTTCCCCTCCCCTCCCCACCCAGCTCCACCTCCATTTCCCCTCCCCTCCCCACCCAGCTCCACCTCCATTTCCCCTCCCCTCCCACCCCCACCCAGCTCCACCTCCATTTCCCCTCCCTCCCCACCCAGCTCCACCTCCATTTCCCCTCCCTCCCCTCCCCCCCCCACCCAGCTCCACCTCCATTTCCCCTCCCTCCCCTCCCCACCCAGCTCCACCTCCATTTCCCCTCCCCTCCCCCCCCCACCCAGCTCCACCTCCATTTCCCCTCCCTCCACTCCCCACCCAGCTCCACCTCCATTTCCCCTCCCTCCCCTCCCCCCCCCACCCAGCTCCACCTCCATTTCCCCTCCCTCCCCTCCCCACCCAGCTCCACCTCCATTTCCCCTCCCTCCCCTCCCCCCCCCACCCAGCTCCACCTCCATTTCCCCTCCCTCCCCTCCCCACCCAGCTCCACCTCCATTTCCCCTCCCTCCCCTCCCCCACCCAGCTCCACCTCCATTTCCCCTCCCTCCCCTCCCCCCCCACCCAGCTCCACCTCCATTTCCCCTCCCTCCCCTCCCCCCCCACCCAGCTCCACCTCCATTTCCCCTCCCTCCCCTCCCCCCCCACCCAGCTCCACCTCCATTTCCCCTCCCTCCCCTCCCCCCCCACCCAGCTCCACCTCCATTTCCCCTCCCCTCCCCACCCAGCTCCATTTCCCCTCCCTGCCCTCCCCACCCAGCTCCAACTCCATTTCCCCTCCCTCCCCTCCCCCCCCCACCCAGCTCCACCTCCATTTCCCCTCCCTCCCCTCCCCACCCAGCTCCACCTCCATTTCCCCTCCCTCCCCTCCCCCCCCCACCCAGCTCCACCTCCATTTCCCCTCCCTCCCCTCCCCACCCAGCTCCACCTCCATTTCCCCTCCCTCCCCTCCCCCCCCACCCAGCTTCACCTCCATTTCCCCTCCCTCCCCTCCCCCCCCACCCAGCTCCACCGCCATTTCCCCCTCCCCTCCCCACCCAGCTCCATTTCCCCTCCCTCCCCTCCCCCCCCACCCAGCTCCACCTCCATTTCCCCTCCCCTCCCCACCCAGCTCCATTTCCCCTCCCTCCCCTCCCCACCCAGCTCCACCTCCATTTCCCCTCCCTCCCCTCCCCCCCCCCACCCAGCTCCTCCTCCATTTCCCCTCCCCTCCCCACCCAGCTCCACCTCCATTTCCCCTCCCTCCCCTCCCCCCCCCACCCAGCTCCACCTCCATTTCCCCTCCCCTCCCCACCCAGCTCCATTTCCCCTCCCTCCCCTCCCCACCCAGCTCCACCTCCATTTCCCCTCCCTCCCCTCCCCCCCCCACCCAGCTCCTCCTCCATTTCCCCTCCCCTCCCCACCCAGCTCCACCTCCATTTCCCCTCCCTCCCCTCCCCCCCCCACCCAGCTCCACCTCCATTTCCCCTCCCTCCCCTCCCCTCCCCACCCAGCTCCACCTCCATTTCCCCTCCCTCCCCTCCCCCCCCCCACCCAGCTCCACCTCCATTTCCCCTCCCTCCCCTCCCCTCCCCACCCAGCTCCACCTCCATTTCCCCTCCCTCCCCTCCCCCCCCACCCAGCTCCACCTCCATTTCCCCTCCCTCCCCTCCCCCCCCACCCAGCTCCACCTCCATTTCCCCCTCCCTCCCCTCCCACCCAGCTCCACCTCCATTTCCCCTCCCTCCCCTCCCCCCCCACCCAGCTCCACCTCCATTTCCCCTCCCTCCCCTCCCCCCCCACCCAGCTCCACCTCCATTTCCCCTCCCTCCCCTCCCACCCAGCTCCACCTCCATTTCCCCTCCCCTCCCCTCCCCCCCCCCAGCTCCACCTCCATTTCCCCTCCCTCCGCTCCCCCCCCACCCAGCTCCACCTCCATTTCCCCTCCCTCCGCTCCCCCCCACCCAGCTCCACCTCCATTTCCCCTCCCTCCCCTCCCCCCCCACCCAGCTCCACCTCCATTTCCCCTCCCTCCCCTCCCACCCAGCTCCACCTCCATTTCCCCTCCCTCCCCTCCCCCCCCACCCAGCTCCACCTCCATTTCCCCTCCCTCCCCTCCCCCCCCACCCAGCTCCACCTCCATTTCCCCTCCCTCCCCTCCCACCCAGCTCCACCTCCATTTCCCCTCCCTCCCCTCCCCTCCCATCCAGCTCCACCTCCATTTCCCCTCCCTCCCCTCCCCCCCCACCCAGCTCCACCTCCATTTCCCCTCCCTCCCCTCCCCCCCCACCCAGCTCCACCTCCATTTCCCCTCCCTCCCCCACCCAGCTCCACCTCCATTTCCCCTCCCTCCCCCACCCAGCTCCACCTCCATTTCCGCTCCCCTCCCCACCCAGCTCCACCTCCATTTCCCCTCCCCTCCCCACCCAGCTCCACCTCCATTTCCCCTCCCCTCCCCACCCAGCTCCACCTCCATTTCCCCTCCCCTCCCCCCCCACCCAGCTCCACCTCCATTTCCCCTCCCCTCCCCCCCCCCCACCCAGCTCCACCTCCATTTCCCCTCCCTCCCCTCCCCACCCAGCTCCACCTCCATTTCCCCTCCCCTCCCCCCCCCACCCAGCTCCACCTCCATTTCCCCTCCCTCCACTCCCCACCCAGCTCCACCTCCATTTCCCCTCCCTCCCCTCCCCGCTCCACCTCCTTTTCCCCTCCCTCCACTCCCCACCCAGCTCCACCTCCATTTCCCCTCCCTCCCCTCCCCGCTCCACCTCCATTTCCCCTCCCTCCCCTCCCCACCCAGCTCCACCTCCATTTCCCCTCCCCTCCCCCCCCCACCCAGCTCCACCTCCATTTCCCCTCCCTCGCCTCCCCACCCAGCTCCACCTCCATTTCCCCTCCCTCCCCTCCCCCCCCCACCCAGCTCCACCTCCATTTCCCCTCCCTCCCCTCCCCACCCAGCTCCACCTCCATTTCCCCTCCCTCCCCTCCCCCCCCACCCAGCTCCACCTCCATTTCCCCTCCCTCCCCTCCCCACCCAGCTCCACCTCCATTTCCACTCCCTCCCCTCCCCACCCAGCTCCACCTCCATTTCCCCTCCCTCCCCTCCCCCCCCACCCAGCTCCACCTCCATTTCCCCTCCCTCCCCTCCCCCCCACCCAGCTCCACCTCCATTTCCCCTCCCTCCCCTCCCCCCCCCACCCAGCTCCACCTCCATTTCCCCCTCCCCTCCCCACCCAGCTCCATTTCCCCTCCCTCCCCTCCCCACCCAGCTCCACCTCCATTTCCCCTCCCTCCCCTCCCCCCCCACCCAGCTCCTCCTCCATTTCCCCTCCCCTCCCCACCCAGCTCCACCTCCATTTCCCCTCCCTCCCCTCCCCCCCCACCCAGCTCCACCTCCATTTCCCCTCCTCCCCTCCCCTCCCCACCCAGCTCCACCTCCATTTCCCCTCCCTCCCCTCCCCTCCCCACCCAGCTCCACCTCCATTTCCCCTCCCTCCCCTCCCCCCCCACCCAGCTCCACCTCCATTTCCCCTCCTCCCCTCCCCTCCCCACCCAGCTCCACCTCCATTTCCCCTCCCTCCCCTCCCCCCCCCACCCAGCTCCACCTCCATTTCCCCTCCCTCCCCTCCCCCCCCACCCAGCTCCACCTCCATTTCCCCTCCCTCCCCCCACCCAGCTCCACCTCCATTTCCTCCCTCCCTCCCCCCAACCCAGCTCCACCTCCATTTCCCCCTCCCTCCCCAACCCAGCTCCACCTCCATTTCCCCTCCCCTCCCCACCCAGCTCCACCTCCATTTCCCCTCCCCTCCCACCCAGCTCCACCTCCATTTCCCCTCCCCTCCCACCCAGCTCCACCTCCATTTCCCCTCCCTCCCCACCCAGCTCCACCTCCATTTCCCCTCCCTCCCCTCCCACCCAGCTCCACCTCCATTTCCCCTCCCTCCCCTCCCCCCCCACCCAGCTCCACCTCCATTTCCCTCCCTCCCCTCCCCCCCACCCAGCTCCACCTCCATTTCCCCTCCCTCCCCTCCCACCCAGCTCCACCTCCATTTCCCCTCCCTCCCCTCCCACCCAGCTCCACCTCCATTTCCCCTCCCTCCCCTCCCCCCCACCCAGCTCCACCTCCATTTCCCCTCCCCTCCCCACCCAGCTCCATTTCCCCTCCCTCCCCTCCCCACCCAGCTCCAACTCCATTTCCCCTCCCTCCCCTCCCCCCCCCACCCAGCTCCACCTCCATTTCCCCTCCCTCCCCTCCCCACCCAGCTCCACCTCCATTTCCCCTCCCTCCCCTCCCCACCCAGCTCCACCTCCATTTCCCCTCCCTCCCCTCCCCCCCCACCCAGCTCCACCTCCATTTCCCCTCCCTCCCTCCCCCCCACCCAGCTCACCTCATTTCCCCTCCCTCCCCTCCCCCCCACCCAGCTCCACCTCCATTTCCCCCTCCCCTCCCCACCCAGCTCCATTTCCCCTCCCTCCCCTCCCCACCCAGCTCCACCTCCATTTCCCCTCCCTCCCCTCCCCCCCCCACCCAGCTCCTCCTCCATTTCCCCTCCCCTCCCCACCCAGCTCCACCTCCATTTCCCCTCCCTCCCCTCCCCCCCCACCCAGCTCCACCTCCATTTCCCCTCCCTCCCCTCCCCTCCCCACCCAGCTCCACCTCCATTTCCACTCCCTCCCCTCCCCTCCCCACCCAGCTCCACCTCCATTTCCCCTCCCTCCCCTCCCCCCCCACACCAGCTCCACCTCCATTTCCCCTCCCTCCCCTCCCCTCCCCACCCAGCTCCACCTCCATTTCCCCTCCCTCCCCTCCCCCCCACCCAGCTCCACCTCCATTTCCCCTCCCTCCCCTCCCCCCCCCACCCAGCTCCACCTCCATTTCCACTCCCTCCCCCACCCAGCTCCACCTCCATTTCCCCTCCCTCCCCAACCCAGCTCCACCTCCATTTCCCCTCCCCTCCCCACCCAGCTCCACCTCCATTTCCCCTCCCCTCCCACCCAGCTCCACCTCCATTTCCCCTCCCTCCCCTCTCCCCCCCACCCAGCTCCACCTCCATTTCCCCTCCCTCCCCTCCCACCCAGCTCCACCTCCATTTCCCCTCCCTCCCCTCCCCCCCCACCCAGCTCCACCTCCATTTCCCCTCCCTCCCCTCCCCCCCACCCAGCTCCACCTCCATTTCCCCTCCCTCCCCTCCCACCCAGCTCCACCTCCATTTCCCCTCCCTCCCCTCCCCCCCACCCAGCTCCACCTCCATTTCCCCTCCCTCCCCTCCCCCCCACCCAGCTCCCACCTCCATTTCCCCTCCCTCCCCTCCCCCCCACCCAGCTCCACCTCCATTTCCCCTCCCCCCCCCACCCAGCTCCACCTCCATTTCCCCTCCCCTCCCCACCCAGCTCCACCTCCATTTCCCCTCCCCCCCCCACCCAGCTCCACCTCCATTTCCCCTCCCTCCCCACCAGCTCCACCTCCATTTCCCCTCCCCTCCCCACCCAGCTCCACCTCCATTTCCCCTCCCCCCCCCCACCCAGCTCCACCTCCATTTCCCCTCCCCTCCCCCCCCACCCAGCTCCACCTCCATTTCCCCTCCCCTCCCCTCCCCCACCCAGCTCCACCTCCATTTCCCCTCCCTCCCCTCCCCACCCAGCTCCACCTCCATTTCCCCTCCCTCCCTCCCCCCCCCACCCAGCTCCACCTCCATTTCCCCTCCCTCCCCTCCCCCCCACCCCAGCTCCACCTCCATTTCCCCACCCTCCCCTCCCCCCCCCACCCACCCCTCCCCCCCCACCCAGCTCCACCTCCATTTCCCCTCCCTCCCCTCCCCACCCAGCTCCACCTCCATTTCCCCTCCCTCCCCTCCCCACCCAGCTCCACCTCCATTTCCCCTCCCTCCCCTCCCCCCCCACCCAGCTCCACCTCCATTTCCCCTCCCTCCCCTCCCCCCCCACCCAGCTCCACCTCCATTTCCCCTCCCTCCCCTCCCCCCCCACCCAGCTCCACCTCCATTTCCCCTCCCTCCCCTCCCCCCCACCCAGCTCCACCTCCATTTCCCCTCCCTCCCCTCCCCCCCACCAGCTCCACCTCCATTTCCCCTCCCTCCCCTCCCCCCCCCACCCAGCTCCACCTCCATTTCCCCTCCCTCCCCTCCCCCCCCCACCCAGCTCCACCTCCATTTCCCCTCCCCCCCCCACCCAGCTCCACCTCCATTTCCCCTCCCCTCCCCACCCAGCTCCACCTCCATTTCCCCTCCCCTCCCCACCCAGCTCCACCTCCATTTCCCCTCCCCTCCCCACCCAGCTCCACCTCCATTTCCCCTCCCCTCCCCACCCAGCTCCACCTCCATTTCCCCTCCCCTCCCCACCCAGCTCCACCTCATTTCCCCTCCCTCCCCTCCCCCCCCCACCCAGCTCCACCTCCCCTCCCTCCCCTCCCCCCCCACCCAGCTCCACCTCCCCTCCCTCCCCTCCCCCCCCCACCCAGCTCCACCTCCCCTCCCTCCCCTCCCCACCCAGCTCCACCTCCATTTCCCCTCCCCTCCCCACCCAGCTCCACCTCCATTTCCCCTCCCTCCCCTCCCCTCCCCACCCAGCTCCACCTCCATTTCCCCTCCCTCCCCTCCCCCCCCACCCAGCTCCACCTCCATTTCCCCTCCCTCCCTCCCCCCCCCACCCAGCTCCACCTGCATTTCCCCTCCCCTCCCCACCCAGCTCCACCTCCATTTCCCCTCCCCTCCCCACCCAGCTCCACCTCCATTTCCCCTCCCTCCCCTCCCCCCCCCACCCAGCTCCACCTCCCCTCCCTCCCCTCCCCCCCCCCACCCAGCTCCACCTCCATTTCCCCTCCCCCCCCACCCAGCTCCACCTCCATTTCCCCTCCCCTCCCCACCCAGCTCCACCTCCATTTCCCCTCCCCTCCCCACCCAGCTCCACCTCCATTTCCCCTCCCCTCCCCACCCAGCTCCACCTCCATTTCCCCTCCCTCCCCTCCCCCCCCCACCCAGCTCCACCTCCCCTCCCTCCCCTCCCCCCCCCACCCAGCTCCACGTCCCCTCCCTCCCCTCCCCCCCCCCACCCAGCTCCACCTCCATTTCCCCTCCCCTCCCCACCCAGCTCCACCTCCATTTCCCCTCCCTCCCCTCCCCTCCCCACCCAGCTCCACCTCCATTTCCCCTCCCTCCCCTCCCCCCCCACCCAGCTCCACCTCCATTTCCCCTCCCTCCCCTCCCCCCCCCACCCAGCTCCACCTGCATTTCCCCTCCCCTCCCCACCCAGCTCCACCTCCATTTCCCCTCCCCTCCCCACCCAGCTCCACCTCCATTTCCCCTCCCTCCCCTCCCCCCCCACCCAGCTCCACCTCCCCTCCCTCCCCTCCCCCCCCCCACCCAGCTCCACCTCCCCTCCCTCCCCCCACCCAGCTCCACCTCCCCTCCCTCCCCTCCCCCCCCCCACCCAGCTCCACCTCGATTTCCCCTCCCCCCCACCCAGCTCCACCTCCATTTCCCCTCCCCTCCCCCACCCAGGTCCACCTCCATTTCCCCTCCCCTCCCCACCCAGCTCCACCTCCATTTCCCCTCCCTCCCCTCCCCACCCAGCTCCACCTCCATTTCCCCTCCCTCCCCTCCCCACCCAGCTCCACCTCCATTTCCACTCCCTCCCCTCCCCACCCAGCTCCACCTCCATTTCCCCTCCCTCCCCTCCCCCCCCACCCAGCTCCACCTCCATTTCCCCTCCCTCCCCTCCCCCCCCACCCAGCTCCACCTCCATTTCCCCTCCCTCCCCTCCCCCCCCACCCAGCTCCACCTCCATTTCCCCTCCCCTCCCCACCCAGCTCCATTTCCCCTCCCTCCCCTCCCCACCCAGCTCCACCTCCATTTCCCCTCCCTCCCCTCCCCCCCCCACCCAGCTCCTCCTCCATTTCCCCTCCCCTCCCCACCCAGCTCCACCTCCATTTCCCCTCCCTCCCCTCCCCCCCCCACCCAGCTCCACCTCCATTTCCCCTCCCTCCCCTCCCCTCCCCCACCCAGCTCCACCTCCATTTCCCCTCCCTCCCCTCCCCTCCCCACCCAGCTCCACCTCCATTTCCCCTCCCTCCCCTCCCCCCCACCCAGCTCCACCTCCATTTCCCCTCCTCCCCTCCCCTCCCCACCCAGCTCCACCTCCATTTCCCCTCCCTCCCCTCCCCCCCCACCCAGCTCCACCTCCATTTCCCCTCCCTCCCCTCCCCCCCCACCCAGCTCCACCTCCATTTCCCCTCCCTCCCCCACCCAGCTCCACCTCCATTTCCCCTCCCTCCCCAACCCAGCTCCACCTCCATTTCCCCTCCCTCCCCAACCCAGCTCCACCTCCATTTCCCCTCCCCTCCCCACCCAGCTCCACCTCCATTTCCCCTCCCCTCCCACCCAGCTCCACCTCCATTTCCCCTCCCCTCCCACCCAGCTCCACCTCCATTTCCCCTCCCTCCCCACCCAGCTCCACCTCCATTTCCCCTCCCTCCCCTCCCACCCAGCTCCACCTCCATTTCCCCTCCCTCCCCTCCCCCCCCCACCCAGCTCCACCTCCATTTCCCCTCCCTCCCCTCCCCCCCCACCCAGCTCCACCTCCATTTCCCCTCCCTCCCCTCCCACCCAGCTCCACCTCCATTTCCCCTCCCTCCCCTCCCACCCAGCTCCACCTCCATTTCCCCTCCCTCCCCTCCCCCCCCACCCAGCTCCACCTCCATTTCCCCTCCCCTCCCCACCCAGCTCCATTTCCCCTCCCTCCCCTCCCCACCCAGCTCCAACTCCATTTCCCCTCCCTCCCCTCCCCCCCCCACCCAGCTCCACCTCCATTTCCCCTCCCTCCCCTCCCCACCCAGCTCCACCTCCATTTCCCCTCCCTCCCCTCCCCACCCAGCTCCACCTCCATTTCCCCTCCCTCCCCTCCCCCCCCACCCAGCTCCACCTCCATTTCCCCTCCCTCCCCTCCCCCCCCACCCAGCTCCACCTCCATTTCCCCTCCCTCCCCTCCCCCCCCACCCAGCTCCACCTCCATTTCCCCTCCCCTCCCCACCCAGCTCCATTTCCCTCCTCCCCTCCCACCCAGCTCCACCTCCATTTCCCCTCCCTCCCCTCCCCCCCCCACCCCAGCTCCACCTCCATTTCCCCTCCCTCCCCTCCCCCCCCCACCCAGCTCCACCTCCATTTCCCCTCCCTCCCCTCCCCCCCCCACCCAGCTCCACCTCCATTTCCCCTCCCTCCCCTCCCTCCCACCAGCTCCACCTCCATTTCCACTCCCTCCCCTCCCCTCCCCACCCAGCTCCACCTCCATTTCCCCCTCCCCTCCCCCCACCCAGCTCCACCTCCATTTCCCTCCTCCCCTCCCTCCCACCCAGCTCCACCTCCATTTCCCCTCCCTCCCCTCCCCCCCACCCAGCTCCACCTCCATTTCCCCTCCCTCCCCTCCCCCCCCACCCAGCTCCACCTCCATTTCCCCCTCCCCTCCCCCACCCAGCTCCACCTCCATTTCCCCTCCCTCCCCAACCCAGCTCCACCTCCATTTCCCCTCCCCTCCCCACCCAGCTCCACCTCCATTTCCCCTCCCTCCCACCCAGCTCCACCTCCATTTCCCCTCCCTCCCTCTCCCCACCCAGCTCCACCTCCATTTCCCCTCCCTCCCACCCACCCAGCTCCACCTCATTTCCCCTCCCTCCCCTCCCCCCCCACCCAGCTCCACCTCCATTTCCCCTCCCTCCCTCCCCCCCACCCAGCTCCACCTCCATTTCCCCTCCCTCCCCTCCCCACCCAGCTCCACCTCCATTTCCCCTCCCTCCCCTCCCCCCCCACCCAGCTCCACCTCCATTTCCCCTCCCTCCCCTCCCCCCCCACCCAGCTCCACCTCCATTTCCCCTCCCTCCCCTCCCCCCCCACCCAGCTCCACCTCCATTTCCCCTCCCCCCCCCCAGCCCCTCCATCCCCTCCCCTCCCACCCAGCTCCACCTCCATTTCCCCTCCCCCCCCCCACCCAGCTCCACCTCCATTTCCCCTCCCTCCCCACCCAGCTCCACCTCCATTTCCCCTCCCCTCCCCACCCAGCTCCACCTCCATTTCCCCTCCCCCCCCCACCAGCTCCACCTCCATTTCCCCTCCCCTCCCCCCCCACCCAGCTCCACCTCCATTTCCCCTCCCCTCCCCTCCCACCCAGCTCCACCTCCATTTCCCCTCCCTCCCCTCCCCACCCAGCTCCACCTCCATTTCCCTCCCTCCCCTCCCCCCCCACCCAGCTCCACCTCCATTTCCCCTCCCTCCCCTCCCCCCCCCACCCAGCTCCACCTCCATTTCCCCACCCTCCCCTCCCCCCCCCACCACCCTCCCCCCCCACCCAGCTCCACCTCCATTTCCCCTCCCTCCCCTCCCCACCCAGCTCCACCTCCATTTCCCCTCCTCCCCTCCCCACCCAGCTCCACCTCCATTTCCCCTCCCTCCCCTCCCCCCCACCCAGCTCCACCTCCATTTCCCCTCCCTCCCCTCCCCCCCACCCAGCTCCACCTCCATTTCCCCTCCCTCCCCTCCCCCCCCACCAGCTCCACCTCCATTTCCCCTCCCTCCCCTCCCCCCCCACCCAGCTCCACCTCCATTTCCCCTCCCTCCCCTCCCCCCCACCCAGCTCCACCTCCATTTCCCCTCCCTCCCCTCCCCCCCCCACCCAGCTCCACCTCCATTTCCCCTCCCTCCCCTCCCCCCCCCACCCAGCTCCACCTCCATTTCCCCTCCCCCCCCCACCCAGCTCCACCTCCATTTCCCCTCCCCCTCCCCACCCAGCTCCACCTCCATTTCCCCTCCCTCCCCCAGCTCCACCTCCATTTCCCCTCCCCTCCCACCCAGCTCCACCTCCATTTCCCCCTCCCTCCCCACCCAGCTCCACCTCCATTTCCCCCTCCCCTCCCCACCCAGCTCCACCTCCATTTCCCCTCCCTCCCCTCCCCCCCCCCACCCAGCTCCACCTCCCCTCCCTCCCCTCCCCCCCCACCCAGCTCCACCTCCCCTCCCTCCCCTCCCCCCCCCACCCAGCTCCACCTCCCCTCCCTCCCCTCCCCACCCAGCTCCACCTCCATTTCCCCTCCCCTCCCCACCCAGCTCCACCTCCATTTCCCCTCCCTCCCCTCCCCTCCCCACCCAGCTCCACCTCCATTTCCCCTCCCTCCCCTCCCCCCCCACCCAGCTCCACCTCCATTTCCCCTCCCTCCCCTCCCCCCCCCACCCAGCTCCACCTGCATTTCCCCTCCCCTCCCCACCCAGCTCCACCTCCATTTCCCCTCCCCTCCCCACCCAGCTCCACCTCCATTTCCCCTCCCTCCCCTCCCCCCCCCACCCAGCTCCACCTCCCCTCCCTCCCCTCCCCCCCCCCACCCAGCTCCACCTCCATTTCCCCTCCCCCCCCACCCAGCTCCACCTCCATTTCCCCTCCCCTCCCCACCCAGCTCCACCTCCATTTCCCCTCCCCTCCCCACCCAGCTCCACCTCCATTTCCCCTCCCCTCCCCACCCAGCTCCACCTCCATTTCCCCTCCCTCCCCTCCCCCCCCCACCCAGCTCCACCTCCCCTCCCTCCCCTCCCCCCCCCACCCAGCTCCACGTCCCCTCCCTCCCCTCCCCCCCCCCACCCAGCTCCACCTCCATTTCCCCTCCCCTCCCCACCCAGCTCCACCTCCATTTCCCCTCCCTCCCCTCCCCTCCCCACCCAGCTCCACCTCCATTTCCCCTCCCTCCCCTCCCCCCCCACCCAGCTCCACCTCCATTTCCCCTCCCTCCCCTCCCCCCCCCACCCAGCTCCACCTGCATTTCCCCTCCCCTCCCCACCCAGCTCCACCTCCATTTCCCCTCCCCTCCCCACCCAGCTCCACCTCCATTTCCCCTCCCTCCCCTCCCCCCCCACCCAGCTCCACCTCCCCTCCCTCCCCTCCCCCCCCCCACCCAGCTCCACCTCCCCTCCCTCCCCCCACCCAGCTCCACCTCCCCTCCCTCCCCTCCCCCCCCCCACCCAGCTCCACCTCGATTTCCCCTCCCCCCCCACCCAGCTCCACCTCCATTTCCCCTCCCCTCCCCACCCAGGTCCACCTCCATTTCCCCTCCCCTCCCCACCCAGCTCCACCTCCATTTCCCCTCCCTCCCCTCCCCCCCCACCCAGCTCCACCTCCCCTCCCTCCCCTCCCCCCCCCACCCAGCTCCACCTCCCCTCCCTCCCCTCCCCCCCCCACCCAGCTCCACCTCCATTTCCCCTCCCTCCCCTCCCCTCCCCACCCAGCTCCACCTCCATTTCCCCTCCCTCCCCTCCCCACCCAGCTCCACCTCCATTTCCCCACCCTCCCCTCCCCTCCCCACCCAGCTCCACCTCCATTTCCCCTCCCTCCCCTCCCCCCCCCACCCAGCTCCACCTGCATTTCCCCTCCCCTCCCCACCCAGCTCCACCTCCATTTCCCCTCCCCTCCCCACCCAGCTCCACCTCCATTTCCCCTCCCTCCCCTCCCCCCCCCACCCAGCTCCACCTCCCCTCCCTCCCCTCCCCCCCCCCACCCAGCTCCACCTCCCCTCCCTCCCCTCCCCCCCCCCACCCAGCTCCACCTCCCCTCCCTCCCCTCCCCCCCCCCACCCAGCTCCACCTCCCCTCCCTCCCCTCCCCCCCCCCACCCAGCTCCACCTCCATTTCCCCTCCCCCCCACCCAGCTCCACCTCCATTTCCCCTCCCCTCCCCACCCAGCTCCACCTCCATTTCCCCTCCCCTCCCCACCCAGCTCCACCTCCATTTCCCCTCCCTCCCCTCCCCCCCCCACCCAGCTCCACCTCCCCTCCCTCCCCTCCCCCCCCCACCCAGCTCCACCTCCCCTCCCTCCCCTCCCCTCCCCACCCAGCTCCACCTCCATTTCCCCACCCTCCCCTCCCCTCCCCACCCAGCTCCACCTCCATTTCCCCACCCTCCCCTCCCCTCCCCACCCAGCTCCACCTCCATTTCCCCACCCTCCCCTCCCCTCCCCACCCAGCTCCACCTCCATTTCCCCTCCCTCCCCTCCCCTCCCCACCCAGCTCCACCTCCATTTCCCCTCCCCCCCCACCCAGCTCCACCTCCATTTCCCCTCCCCCCCCACCCAGCTCCACCTCCATTTCCCCTCCCTCCCCTCCCCCCCCACCCAGCTCCACCTCCATTTCCCCTCCCTCCCCTCCCCCCCCACCCAGCTCCACCTCCATTTCCCCTCCCCCCCCACCCAGCTCCACCTCCCTTTCCCCTCCCTCCCCCCCACCCAGCTCCAACTCCCTTTCCCCTCCCTCCCCCCCACCCAGCTCCACCTCCCTTTCCCCTCCCTCCCCTCCCCCAGCTCCACCTCCCTTTCCCCTCCCTCCCCTCCCCCCCCCACCCAGCTCCACCTCCATTTCCCCACCCTCCCCTCCCCTCCCCACCCAGCTCCACCTCCATTTCCCCACCCTCCCCACCCAGCTCCACCTCCATTTCCCCACCCTCCCCACCCAGCTCCACCTCCATTTCCCCACCCTCCCCACCCAGCTCCACCTCCATTTCCCCACCCTCCCCTCCCCTCCCCACCCAGCTCCACCTCCATTTCCCCACCCTCCCCTCCCCTCCCCACCCTCCCCTCCCCTCCCCACCCAGCTCCACCTCCATTTCCCCACCCTCCCCTCCCCTCCCCACCCAGCTCCACCTCCATTTCCCCACCCTCCCCTCCCCACCCAGCTCCACCTCCATTTCCCCACCCTCCCCTCCCCTCCCCACCCAGCTCCACCTCCATTTCCCCACCCTCCCCTCCCCTCCCCACCCTCCCCTCCCCACCCAGCTCCACCTCCATTTCCCCACCCTCCCCTCCCCACCCAGCTCCACCTCCATTTCCCCACCCTCCCCTCCCCTCCCCACCCAGCTCCACCTCCATTTCCCCACCCTCCCCTCCCCTCCCCACCCAGCTCCACCTCCATTTCCCCACCCTCCCCTCCCCTCCCCACCCAGCTCCACCTCCATTTCCCCACCCTCCCCTCCCCTCCCCACCCAGCTCCACCTCCATTTCCCCACCCTCCCCTCCCCTCCCCACCCAGCTCCACCTCCATTTCCCCACCCTCCCCTCCCCTCCCCACCCAGCTCCACCTCCATTTCCCCACCCAGCTCCACCTCCATTTCCCCACCCTCCCCTCCCCTCCCCACCCAGCTCCACCTCCATTTCCCCACCCAGCTCCACCTCCATTTCCCCACCCTCCCCTCCCCTCCCCACCCAGCTCCACCTCCATTTCCCCACCCAGCTCCACCTCCATTTCCCCACCCTCCCCTCCCCTCCCCACCCTCCCCTCCCCTCCCCACCCTCCCCTCCCCACCCAGCTCCACCTCCATTTCCCCACCCTCCCCACCCTCCCCTCCCCACCCAGCTCCACCTCCATTTCCCCTCCCTCCCCTCCCCACCCAGCTCCACCTCCATTTCCCCTCCCTCCCCTCCCCACCCAGCTCCACCTCCATTTCCCCTCCCTCCCCTCCCCCCCCACCCAGCTCCATTTCCCCTCCCTCCCCTCCCCCCCCACCCAGCTCCACCTCCATTTCCCCTCCCCCCCCACCCAGCTCCACCTCCACCTCCCCTCCCCCCCCACCCAGCTCCACCTCCACCTCCATTTCCCCTCCCCCCCCACCCAGCTCCACCTCCCTTTCCCCTCCCTCCCCTCCCCCAGCTCCACCTCCCTTTCCCCTCCCTCCCCTCCCCCCCCCACCCAGCTCCACCTCCATTTCCCCACCCTCCCCTCCCCTCCCCACCCAGCTCCACCTCCATTTCCCCACCCTCCCCACCCAGCTCCACCTCCATTTCCCCACCCTCCCCACCCAGCTCCACCTCCATTTCCCCACCCTCCCCACCCAGCTCCACCTCCATTTCCCCACCCTCCCCACCCAGCTCCACCTCCATTTCCCCACCCTCCCCTCCCCTCCCCACCCAGCTCCACCTCCATTTCCCCCACCCTCCCCTCCCCTCCCCACCCTCCCCTCCCCTCCCCACCCAGCTCCACCTCCATTTCCCCACCCTCCCCTCCCCTCCCCACCCTCCCCTCCCCTCCCCACCCAGCTCCACCTCCATTTCCCCACCCTCCCCTCCCCACCCAGCTCCACCTCCATTTCCCCACCCTCCCCTCCCCTCCCCACCCAGCTCCACCTCCATTTCCCCACCCTCCCCTCCCCTCCCCACCCTCCCCTCCCCACCCAGCTCCACCTCCATTTCCCCACCCTCCCCTCCCCACCCAGCTCCACCTCCATTTCCCCACCCTCCCCTCCCCTCCCAGCTCCACCTCCATTTCCCCACCCTCCCCTCCCCTCCCCACCCAGCTCCAC
The DNA here is from genome assembly GCF_030684315.1 of Stegostoma tigrinum. Taxonomy (NCBI): domain Eukaryota; kingdom Metazoa; phylum Chordata; class Chondrichthyes; order Orectolobiformes; family Stegostomatidae; genus Stegostoma; species Stegostoma tigrinum. The sequence goes on from NC_081370.1 coordinate 16,949,493, forward strand.
CTCCATTTCCCCACCCTCCCCTCCCCTCCCCACCCAGCTCCACCTCCATTTCCCCACCCTCCCCTCCCCTCCCCACCCAGCTCCACCTCCATTTCCCCACCCTCCCCTCCCCTCCCCACCCAGCTCCACCTCCATTTCCCCACCCTCCCCTCCCCTCCCCACCCAGCTCCACCTCCATTTCCCCACCCTCCCCTCCCCTCCCCACCCAGCTCCACCTCCATTTCCCCACCCTCCCCTCCCCTCCCCACCCAGCTCCACCTCCATTTCCCCACCCTCCCCTCCCCTCCCCACCCAGCTCCACCTCCATTTCCCCACCCTCCCCTCCCCTCCCCACCCAGCTCCACCTCCATTTCCCCACCCTCCCCTCCCCTCCCCACCCAGCTCCACCTCCATTTCCCCACCCAGCTCCACCTCCATTTCCCCACCCTCCCCTCCCCTCCCCACCCAGCTCCACCTCCATTTCCCCACCCAGCTCCACCTCCATTTCCCCACCCTCCCCTCCCCTCCCCACCCTCCCCTCCCCACCCAGCTCCACCTCCATTTCCCCACCCTCCCCACCCTCCCCTCCCCACCCAGCTCCACCTCCATTTCCCCTCCCTCCCCTCCCCACCCAGCTCCACCTCCATTTCCCCTCCCTCCCCTCCCCACCCAGCTCCACCTCCATTTCCCCTCCCTCCCCTCCCCCCCCACCCAGCTCCACCTCCATTTCCCCTCCCTCCCCTCCCCCCCCACCCAGCTCCATTTCCCCTCCCTCCCCTCCCCCCCCACCCAGCTCCACCTCCATTTCCCCTCCCCCCCCACCCAGCTCCACCTCCACCTCCCCTCCCCCCCCACCCAGCTCCACCTCCACCTCCATTTCCCCTCCCCCCCCACCCAGCTCCACCTCCACCTCCATTTCCCCTCCCCCCCCACCCAGCTCCACCTCCATTTCCCCTCCCCCCCCACCCAGCTCCACCTCCATTTCCCCTCCCCCCCCACCCAGCTCCACCTCCATTTCCCCTCCCCCCCCACCCAGCTCCACCTCCATTTCCCCTCCCCCCCCACCCAGCTCCACCTCCATTTCCCCTCCCCCCCCACCCAGCTCCACCTCCATTTCCCCTCCCCCCCCACCCAGCTCCACCTCCCTTTCCCCTCCCCCCCCCAAGCTCCACCTCCATTTCCCCTCCCCCCCCACCCAGCTCCACCTCCCTTTCCCCTCCCCCCCACCCAGCTCCACCTCCCTTTCCCCTCCCCCCCCACCCAGCTCCACCTCCCTTTCCCCTCCCCCCCCACCCAGCTCCACCTCCCTTTCCCCTCCCTCCCCTCCCCCCCCACCCAGCTCCACCTCCCTTTCACCTCCCCCCCCACCCAGCTCCACCTCCCTTTCACCTCCCCCCCCACCCAGCTCCACCTCCCCCCCCACCCAGCTCCACCTCCCTTTCACCTCCCCCCCCACCCAGCTCCACCTCCCTTTCACCTCCCCCCCCACCCAGCTCCACCTCCCTTTCACCTCCCCCCCCACCCAGCTCCACCTCCATTTCCCCTCCCCCCCCAAGCTCCACCTCCATTTCCCCTCCCCCCCCAAGCTCCACCTCCATTTCCCCTCCCTCCCCCCCCACCCAGCTCCACCTCCATTTCCCCTCCCTCCCCCCCCACCCAGCTCCACCTCCATTTCCCCTCCCCCCCCCCACCCAGCTCCACCTCCATTTCCCCTCCCCCCCAAGCTCCACCTCCATTTCCCCTCCCTCCCCACCCAGCTCCACCTCCATTTCTCCTCCCTCCCCTCCCCCCCCACCCAGCTCCACCTCCATTTCCCCTCCCTCCGCCCTGCACCCCCTCCTACTCCCGCGCAGCCCCCTTTCCCCTCCCGCGCAGCCCCCTTTCCCCTCCCGCGCAGCCCCCTTTCCCCTCCCGCGCAGCCCCCTTTCCCCGCCTCCCCCCCGTACGGCACCCCCTATCCCCTCCCACCCGCCCCCACTATCCCCTCCCACCCGCCCCCTTCCCCTCCTCCCGCAGCCCTCTTCCCCTCCTCCCCCTCCCGGCGCGCCCTCTCCCCCTCCCGCGCAGCCCCCTATCCCCTCCCGCCCGGCGCCCCGCGCCTCCCCCTTCCCCCCCCCCGGCCAACCCCCTTCCCCCCCCTCGGCCAACCCCCTTCCCCCCCCTTCCCCCCCCCTCCCCCCCCCCGCCAACCCCCTTCCCCCCCCTTCCCCCCCCCCGGCCAACCCCCTTCCCCCCCCCCCGGCCAACCCCCTTCCCCCCCTTCCCCCCCGCCAACCCCCTTCCCCCCCTTCCCCCCCCTTCCCCCCCCCGCCAACCCCCTTCCCCCCCCCCCGGCCAACCCCCTTCCCCCCCCCCCGGCCAACCCCCTTCCCCCCCCCCCGGCCAACCCCCTTCCCCCTTCCCCCTTCCCCCGGCCAACCCCCTTCCCCCTTCCCCCTTCCCCCTTCCCCCGGCCAACCCCCTTCCCCCTTCCCCCCCCCCCCCCCCGGCCAACCCCCTTCCCCCCCTTCCCCCCCCCGGCCAACCCCCTTCCCCCCCTTTCCCTTCCCCCCCCTTCTCCCCCTTCCTCCCCCCCCTTTCCCCCCCCTTCCTTCCCCCCCCCCTTCCCCCCCCCGGCCAACCCCTTCCCCCCCCCCTTCCCCCCCCCGGCCAACCCCCTTCCCCCCCCCGGCCAACCCCTTCCCCCCCCCCTTCCCCCCCCCGGCCAACCCCCTTCCCCCCCCCGGCCAACCCCCTTTCCCCCCCCCGGCCAACCCCTTCCCCCCCCCCTTCCCCCCCCCGGCCAACCCCCTTCCCCCCCCCGGCCAACCCCCTTCCCCTCCCCGGCCAACCCCCTTTCCCCCCCCCGGCCAACCCCTTCCCCCCCCCCTTCCCCCCCCCGGCCAACCCCCTTTCCCCCCCCCGGCCAACCCCCTTTCCCCCCCCCGGCCAACCCCCTTTCCCCCCCCCGGCCAACCCCCTTTCCCCCCCCCGGCCAACCCCCTGGCTCTGCACCCGCAGGCCCTTCCCTCCGCTTGGTTTCAGACCTCCAGACACCCCCTTCGCCCCTTTCCCCTCCTTGTAACTGTCTCTCTCTACCTACCTTTGATACCATTTTCTTCAGCATCCCTTCAGTTACCGCCATTGTTTACTCTGCTTCTAATCGACTTCAACTTCCCCCTTCCGCCCAGCTGGACCGGAAACAATCGTCAGCGCATTGAACATGCGCTCATCACCGAACTAGCGCGGGCAACCGGGCAGTGGGCGGGGCCATGGCAGTGGGCGGAGTTATTTGTGACGTCTGTCGTGGGCGGGGCTAATTCCCAGTTCTCTCGTGTGTACGTGAGAAATGGTAACGTGCTGTCCGTCTTCTCCATCCGTGTCTTTCCAGCTTCTATAACATGTCAGAAATCATGCTCATCGAGCTCCACACTTTATTATCCAGCATCTGCAGTTCCCATTTATCTCAGTGCGCATCCTATTGGCTGGAGGATTCAAAACTGAGCGATTCCTTTTCGTATTTACATCTTTCCGAGTGACTCAGTTTGGACCTAAAATGAAGTTTAGGGGTGTCTGTCTCAGCCAGTCTCCTCCAACTAGGTCCTGAAAAACATTTATTCACGTTCAGGTTAAACCGCGGACCGTTTCAGGTCGGGGAAAGGTCGAATTAACGGCGTGAGAGTACCACCACCGCTACGAGTTTCGGAGACACGTACTTGGGGAGATAGCAAGGACTGCAGATGCTGGAAGTCAGGAGTCGGTACAGTGTGGAGCTGGAGGAATACAGTGGCTCAGGCAGCATTAGGGGGACACGAAAGTCGACGTTTCGGGTCGGGACCCTTCAACAGACCTGATGTGTTTCTCCAGCTCCACACTGTATCGATACTGGGTGCTTCTCTCAGGTTTCAAAAACTCACCGGCCCTGGGTGTCGTTGAATGCCCAGTATCTATTTGCCTATCCCTGTTTACCCTTGACCTTTAAATTGCAACATAAGCTGCAGAGGGATGTACAGGATTATACCGACAAAGGCAGTAGTGCTCTGGTTAGTGAATCAAAAATCTATAGACATAAATCCAAAATCCAACCAAAGCCGGGCGATTTTAAATTCAGTGAACCAAGTCAATCTGAAATTTATACAATTAGGAAGTGGTGACCGTCAAATTATTAAATAGTCATTAAAACCCCTCTGCTTCACAGGTCTATTTGAGGAATAAACCTGTTTTCAGCTATTCTGACCCGTAGGTGACTCCAGATCTACGTATCTCCTAAGTGATCTCTGAAACTGCCTCGCAAGTCAAAACAAGGTTGCGAGAATCTACAATCCACATCCTCAAAGGTTAAAGGAAGCAACTTAGTGCTAGCTTGAAAACAAGTGGACTGTGTTTTAAAATGCCTGTAGTGCCCACATCCTGTGACTGGACACAAGAAAAATTTTGGGGCACTTCTCTGCACAAAAACATGACTTGGAAACAGCACGTTCCTTTCCTTGAAAACCGAGAGAACTGCGGATGATGTAAATCAGGACCAAAAATAGCAATGAGGTCGTCTCAATTTAACATTTCTATTTTTAAAGTTTTTGAGAAGACCTCTTCTATTTTCATCTGGTGATACCAGACAGGTTTAACAGGTTCATCTATTTTCACTTTGCCTGACTAGCAGTAACCAAAAGTTCAATCTCTGCTGTTAAACTAGTTTTTTAACTAAATGTGTAAATACTGCAAATCCAGTCTATCTATCCTCAGGCAAGTCGGGCTTACAAACTGTGGGTAAGAGTTCTACACCATCTTGATGTCATAGAGTCAGAGTTGTAGAGCATGGAAACAGACCTCTGTTTCACTTCCATAATAATAGATATCACTAAAGTTACTGTATTTGCTATGCAATTAGTTTCATGCATGACCTGTTTTCTGAACCTTCAAATCTTCTCTCTTGTTGAGGAAATAATTCCTGATTTGTGGATGGTGGTTCCCATGATGTGCTTGAAGTCTTCAACTATCAGTCGATTATCTTCCTGGTGTATAACTATACTGCATACCCTATGGAATCTGAACATATTTCTCCATTTTTCTGACTAAATGTAGTAAATTTACATGCATTTCTAAATGTAACTAATTCATGACAGAAACAGAAGTATAGATATTTTCTTTTTGTAAATAATAATCTTGCAAGATAATACATTTCAAACATTATATTTAAAAATAATTAAATCACATCAAATCTTGGTTATAAAATTATTCTATTGTTTTCACATTATGGCGTTCGGGATGTGAGACATGGTTGGTTCTGCTCTGTTCTCTTCTATGGCCTTAAAAGTGGCATTCCATATCAATAACTTGTATTTTGAAACAGTAGAGAAACAACTGGAGGACTCTGCTACACTTTGAGAACCAGTGACCTACATCACATACGATTAAGGGTTGGAAATTTTCATGCATTTGCATTTCACTTTCATTATAAAAGAAGTGAATGATTGTATTAATTGCTAATTGCACAGGTCTGGACATATTGCAGGTGTGAAGATCCCCCAAAGAGCAGTGGTTTGCATTTACCAGTTATTCTGTGTTGTGTGATAGCACTGCAGAGATTAATATTGAACAGAATGCTGGGAGAACTTCCTTCTACAGGAAAACAGACCTTTTTAAATTTAACATGCACCTGAACAGGAAGTGCTGCTACAAAGCCAAGCTAATATCTTTATGTTGAGCTAGGTGGAAGACACCAGTGGTTATATAGAGAACATGATTACATGTAAATCAAAAGGTGTGCAGCTGCCAGTTACAGGATTTAGACCGTCTGGATAAAAACAGGGCAATGTTAAATGCTGGAAGTTGATGCAGGTTCCTCAGTTTTGCCATCTATCATTTACACTTGCTCCAATCAGCAGCTTAAATTTTTAGCTGCTCAAGTAAGCTTTGTAGGGTTGCTGCACTGCTCCGCAGCTTTGCTTCCTCATCCTGAGATAGCACTGGTGCGGTTACATTCTCTACTCCAGCCATGGTGAGCATGCACGGTAGACTGAGGAATACTTCACCACTGATTCCATACCTGTTCTGTAGGAAAAACATAAACTGGGTTAGTTCTCTCAGAATCAGCGCACGACCAGGCTAAACAATGATAGTTTCTTCTCTATCTTTCTCTTTTGGGTTCGTATACACCTGTTCAAGACTACCACATTTTACAATTAAGTCAGCCTGAAAACATTCACTAGTCTAGAGGAGATACTGATTTCAAACAACTTCTGTTACAGAAACAGAATACAGAACGTTATCTGTCGCAGCAGTGACCTGTTTGTTTTGTGAGATAAACTTGCTTACATTGAAACCTAGAATAGTGAAAGACGAGAGATTATTCATCCAATTGATTTTCTCATATATTAGTCCAGGATCTGACTGCTTCTTGAATAACTTTGACTTTACCACCTTATAATGGTGCAAAATTCCAAACATCAAGTGAAATGTACTTTCTCATAATGAAACATAGGCTAATTTAACACCTCCAGACTATATGGCCATTAAATGGATCAATATACCTATCTTGATTTAATCTAACTGCCTTGGTTCCATAACATTTAACACCTTAGGTAACAAAAGGTCTATTAATCCTACATGAATTTAATTTTTTACTTGGGCTTGTTAAGGGAACAGCTAGAAATCTATATACCCGTGATAAAGTTCTTACTGGTATAAACATTCAACAGCCTTACATTAGTTTTAAGTTGCAGCACTTCGTTCTGACTTTATCCAGAGGAATCTGTTTAATTGTACCTATCTAGCATCACGCCATTATCATCCATGCTCAAGGGAATACAAGCTAAATCGGTGTAAACTGTCCACATTATTCAACTCATTTAGCACCAAACTTATTCAAATCTGTGTTGTACTCTTTGACAAGGCCAACATATCTTTGTTAGGAGAGTGGGGTCAGTGAGTTCCCAGAAGTGACTGCAACTTTTGTATTCTTTTACTAATTTCAGTTTATATCTTTGAATCTGTAGGATCTGGCTTCAACTCTATTACTGGATGACCTCCATCTCAAGCCTGCTTGCAAAACAAATTTCTAGTTTATACAGCTGGAACTGGTATAATAATTCCTTATCGCTCATTCCTTTCACATGCTCCTTACAATAAAACTGTGAGCAAAATTTGGGGCATAGATATTTCATGTGATTTGATGAGCAACATAAGCCTTAGTATTGTTATGACTCCACTGTCCTTGTTTTATTTGCCCACATTGAAACAGTTTTAATTATTTCTCCATGTTGTTTACTTATTGAAAACAGTGAACCATCATTACTTCAAGTCCTTTCTATCTGTTTTGGTTATTTTTCACCTGGCATTTGATACTTTACATTTCTAAACATTATGATTCAGCAGACGTTTTGCAGATCCAGTCTGAGGCAAGGATTGGGCTTTACTGGTTGTGCACCTTGTCAATACTCATAGCTTTAAATTCATTGGTGAAAAAGATGCTTGAGGGCATCTAAACTATAACAAAACATTCGCATAATCAGTCTGTTAAAAAGATGAAATTAAACTCAATCGTTATTTTCTTTTCTTAATCAAATTTGCAGCCAATATCCAAAACAGTCCATCAAGCAGCTCGAGTATTACTACTGCACAATGCATGTTTGCTCTCCTAGGCCTCTTGGATGTTCACATATATCATACCAGTAAGTCAGAGCAATTCATGGCCACTTCTACTGAAGAAATGCTGCAGTCCTCCAGACGTCTTGTCTTTTCATTGTGGACCTGGAAATTAGTGGAAACTCACCCTCATTAGGGTGGAGACAGAATGTGGACGTCCCAGATTTCTCAGGATAGTCTCAGTTAAATCAGCTACGGACAGACCAACCGACCACGACCTCTGACCTTTCTCCTTTAACCCTTTGACAACCCTGAAATAATGAATAACAATGGATCTGAATCTACAAACACAGGAAAGTTGCTTCTGATAGACTTCTTCCAAACAGTTAAAAAGGACTTTTTCCAGATTAGTCTGAATATCACTAAAATGCATAGGACATTTCTGCTGATGAAACTGAACTGTTCAAACTAGAAGGTTCAAATATTAACTGTTAATTTTTGCTGAGCTATCTGATTCAACCAGGGCTGCAGTCCTAGCACTAGTTTGCTTTGGTTTTCTCAATTAGAACAGTGACTACACTTTGAATCCACAGCATTGACTGTGAAGTGCTGAGGCACAAAAGGCACCTTTTATTTATGATAATGGGAACTGCCGATGCTGGAGAATCCAAGATAACAAAGTGTGGAGCTGGATGAACACGGCAGGCCAAGCAGCGTCTCAGGAGCACAAAAGCTGACGTTTCGGGCCTAGACCCTTCATCAGAGAGGGTCACACTTTGTCACCTTTTATTTATCATAGTTTATGGAGGGAAAGGTTACTTGGACTCCTACTCATAATCATGATCCAGTGATAACTACTGGAAGTTCATCAGTGGAATTCCCATGAGATCCAGATTAGGCTCAGCGGCATTTTGTTTCCACTGCAACTCTCAATAGCTAGATCGACATACAGAGAATAAATACATTACAAATGCAACTAATATGCCATGAAAAGTTTTCATTCTCTTGTGGGATGTGGGTGTCACTGGCTAGCCAGCATTTATTGCTTTTCCCTAACTGCCCTTGAGAAAGTGGTAGTGAGTTGCTTTTTTGAACCCTGAAGTCCATGTGCTGTAGGTTGACTCACAATGCTCTCAGGGAGGGAATTACAGGATTTAACCCAGTGACACTGAAGGAACAGCAATTTATTTCTAAGTCAGGGTGTTGAGTGTCTTGCAGGGGAACATTCAGGTGGTGGTGGTCTTATGGATCTGCTGCCCTTGCCCTTCTAAATGGAAGTGGTCATTGAGTCATAGAGCACAGAAACAGACCTTTTGGCCCAACCAGTACATGCCGGCTATTAACCCAGAATAAACTTGTCAGACCTGCCAATGCTTGCCCATATCCCTCCAAACATTTCTTATTCATGTACCTATCTAGATACCTTTTACATGCTGTAACTGTACCTGCATCCACCACTTCCTCTGAAGTTCATTCCATACAAAAATCAATCTCTGGCTAAAAAATTGCCCCTCATGTCTTTTTTAAATCTTTCTCCTCTCACCTGCCCTGGAGGTCTTGAAATCCCCAAAAGTCTTGAAAGTCACCTACCATTCACCTTATCTACTCCCCTCATCTTTCTGGATTATTATGCTCCAGGGACAGCTCTTCAGAGGCTGAGTTTTTACTTCCATCAGTGAGATGGGGACTGAAGAAGGGATAGAGTCTCTCAGTGAATGTCCCAGTAAAAGTGTAGATTTGCATGAATAAGAAATGTTTGGAGGGATATGGACCAAGCATTGGCAGGTGTGACAAGTTTATTTTGGGATTATGGCCGGCATGTACTGGTTGGATCAAAAGGTCTGTTTCTGTGCTCTATGACTCAATGACCACTTCCATTTAGAAGGGTTTGGCAGCAGATCCATAAGACCACCACCACCTGAATGTTCCCCTGCAAGTGTAGATTTGCGTCTCTTTATAAAAGAACACCTCCCTACCTCCTAACCCTGACAGACCCGGATCTTGCTCGGATTTACTCTCAGCTCTAAACTGATGGTTTCTCAGGAACCCAGTATTTATTCCCCTTTCTCAGGAACACTGTCCAAAATCTGTTACCTGGATTTGCAGAGATTTTCCCCTTCCTGTCGATGGACCCCTTGGTCACACCCAATCCCAATTAATCTTGTTTCCCACCTCCACCTCCCAGGAATGCTTCCCTGATGAGAATCTCTCTGATTCCAGGGCATGGACTGGGATAAAATCTCTCCAGTTTGTTGGGAAGCTGCTACCATCCCTCGGCGTTTCTCACAGGACTTAGGTACTCAGAAGAGCAGGATGGGCTGTGTTAGAGTCCAAGATTACTGGAACTTGACATTCACTAAGCGGTCCTGGATTTTAAAGGTGCTGCCTTCGGTAATAATGCAATGCATCTTGTAGATGGTACATACTGGTGCTATTGAGTATCAGTGGTGGAGGGAGTGGTTGTGGTGCCAAGAGGCCTACTTTATCCATTATGGTGTCAAAGCTTCTTGAGTGTTGTTGACAGCTACATTCATGCAAGGGAGTATCCCAACACACTAATGACTTGTGCCTTGCAGACGGTAGACAGGCTTTACGGAGTCAGGAGGTGAGTTACTCCCTCAGTATTCCTAGTCTGTGACTTGCTCTTGTAGCCACTTCATTTAAATGGCAAGTTCTACTGAATGTCTGGTCAGTGGTAACCCCAGTGTGTTCACTGATGGTGATGGTAATACCATAAAATATCATGGGGCATTGGATATATTTTCTCTTATTGGTGATGGTCATAGCCTGGCATTTGTGTGGCCACTTGTCAGTCCAAGCCTGGATATTGTTGCATTTGAACATGGACTGCTTCAGCATCTGAGGAATCACAAATGGTGCTGAACATGATGTAATCATTAGTGAACACCCTTATGATAGAGGGAAGGTCATTGGTGAAGTAGCTGAAGATGGTTTGTCTCAGAACACTATCCTGAGGAGTTCCTGCAGAGATGTCCTGGAGCTGAGATGACTGACCTCCAACAACCACAGACTAGTTCCTAGTGCGAAGTGTGACTCTAACCAGTGGAGAGTTTGCCCCGCTTCCCACTGATTCCAGTTTTGCTAAGGCTCCTTGATGCCAATGCTCTGTCAAATGCAGCCTTGATGTTAAGGGCTATCTCTCTCACCTCAGCTCTGGAATTCAACTCTTTGGTCCACGTTTGTAGCAAGGTTGTAAAGAATTCAGAAGCTGAGTAACCCTAGCAGAACCCAAACTGGTCAGTGAGCAGGTGCTACTTGATATCCCTGTTGATGACACTTTCCATCACTTTATTGATGATCAAGCGTGGACTAACGGGGTGTTAATTGACAGGGCTGGATTTAACCTGCTTTGTGTGTGCAGGACATACCTGGACAATTTTCCGTAGTATCAAATAGATGCCAGTGCTGTGGCTGTACTGGAAAAGTTTGGCTGGGAAAGCGGCAAGTTGTGGTGCACAGTCTTCAGTTCTATTGCCACAATGTTCAAGCCCATAGCTTTTGCAGTAACGAGTGCAACTTCTCCACCTCATCATTCCCCAAACCCGCACCGCCCGCTTCTATCGCCTTCTCAAAATCCACAAACCTGACTGCTTTGGTCGACCCATTGTCTTGCCTGCCTCTGCCCCACTGAACTCATCTCCACCTCTCTGGACTCCATTTTCTCCCCCTTGGTCCAGGAACTCCCTACCTACGTCCGTGACACCACCCACACCCTCCAGCTCCTCCAGAACTTCCAATTCCCCGGTCCCCAACACCTCATTTTCACCATGGACGTCCATTCCCTATACACCTGCTTTCCCTAAGCAGATGGCCTAAAGGCCCTCCGCTTCTTCCTGTCCCGCAGGGCCAACCAGTCCCCCTCCATCGACACCCTCATCCGCCTAGCTGAACTCATCCTCACCCTCAACACTTCACCTTCAATTCCTCCCACTTCCTACAGACAAAAGGGGTGGCCGTGGGTACCTGCATGGGCCCAAGCTATGCCTGCCTCTTTGTAGGTTATGTGGAACAGTCCCTCTTCCGCACCGACACTGGCCCTAAACTCCATCTCTTCCTCTATTACATTGATAGCTGTATTGGTGCCGCCTCATGCTCCCAAGAGGAGCTCGAACAGTTCATCCATTTCACCAACACCTTCCAACCCAACCTTCAGTTCACCTGGACCATCTCCAACACATCCCTCACATCCCTGGACCTTTCTGTCTCCATCTCAGGCAACCACCTACAAACCGATGTCCATTTCAAGCCCACTGACTCCCACAGCTACCTAGAATACACATCCTCCCACCCACCTTCCTGCAAAAATTCCATCCCCTATTCCCAATTCCTTCACCTCCGCCGCATCTGCTCCCAGGATGAGGCATTCCACTCCCGCACATCCCAGATGTCCTCATTCTTCAAGGACCGCAACTTCCCCCCCGCAGTGATCGAGAACGCCATCAACCATGTCTCCCGCATTTCCCGCACCTCATCCCTCACACCCCACCCCCAAAATAACCGCCAAAAGAGAATCCCCCAAGTCCTCACGTACCACCCCACCAACCTCCGGATACAACGCATTATCCTCCAACACTTCTGCCATCTACAATCCGACCCCACCACCAAAGACATTTTTCCAACCACATCCTTGTCTGCCTTCCAGAGAGACAACTCTCTCCGCGACTGCCTTGTCTGCTCCACAGTCCCCCCTCAACCACACCACACCCAGCACTTTCCCCTGCAACAGCAGGAAGTGCTACACCTGCCCCCACTCCTCCCCCCACGCCTCCCCCCTCACCCCCATCCCAGGCCCCAAGATGACTTTCCACATAAAGCAGATGTTCACCTGCACATCCGCCAATGTGGCATACAGCATCCACTGTACACGGTGTGGCTTGCTCTACACTGGGGAAATCAAGCGGAAGCTTGGGGACCGCTTTGCAGAACATCTATGCTTGGTTCGCATTAAACAACTGCACCTCCCAGTCGTGGACCATTTTAACTCCTCCTCCCATTCCTTAGACGACATGTCCAACCTGGGCCTCCTGCAGTGCCATAATGATGCCACCCGTAGGTTGCAGGAACAACAACTTATATTCCGCTTGGGAATCCTGCAGCCTAATGGTATCAATATGGATTTCACCAGCTTCAAAATCTCCCCTCCCTCCACTGCATCCCTAAACCAGCCCAGTTTGTCCCAGCCTGCCTAACCTGTTCTTCCTCTCACCTACCCCCTCTCCCACCTCAAGCCGCACCTCCATTTCCTACCTACTAACCTCATCCTGCCCCCTTGACCTGTCCGTCCTCCCCGGACTGACCTATCTGCTCCCTACCTCCCCACCCATACTCTCCTCTTCACCTATCTTCTCCTCTATCCATCTTCAGTCCTCCTCCCCCTCTCTCCCTATTTATTTCAGAATCCTCTCCCCATCCCCCTTTTCTGATAAAGAGTCTAGGCCTGAAACATCAGCTTTTGTGCTCCTATGATGCTGCTTGGCCTGTGTTCATCCAGCTCCACACTTTGTCATCTTGGATTCTCCAGCATCTGCAGTTCCCACTATCTCTGAAGTGCAACTAACCATTTCTTGTTATCAAGTTATCAAGTTCTGAATTCTTCATCCTTATCTCTGGGCTGATTTGCTGGGCTTTTCCATCATTAAGGATATTTGTGGAGCTTCCTCCTCCACTGAATTATTTAATTGTCCACCACCGTTTATGACAGGACGTGGCAGGACTGCAGAGCCTCTATCTATTTGCTGGCTGTGGGATTGCTTAACTCTGCCTATCACTTGCTACTTATGCTGTTTGGCAAGCACATAACCCCATTTGGTAGATTCACCAGGTAGACACCTCATGTTTAGGTATGTCTGGTGCAGCAGTTCCTGGCATGTCCTCCTGCACTCTCCATTGGACCCCTGGCTTAATGATAATGGTTGAGTGAGGTATATGCCAGACCATGAGGTTGCAGATTGTGTTGGAGTACAATTCTGCTGCTGCTGATGGCCCACATGCCTCATGGATGCCCAATTTTGATTTGCTAGATCACTTTGAAAGTTACACCTTTCAGCACAGCACGATGGAGGGTATTCTCAATGTGAAGCCAGCAATTTGTCTCCACAAGGATTGTAAGGTGGTCACTATTGCCGATATTGTCATGACAGATGCATCAAGTGTGCAGTCAAATGTGTTTTTCACTCTTGTTGGTTATCTTATCACCTGCTGCCAATCCAACCTAGCAGCTATGTCCTTTAGGACCCAACTGCCTCGATCAGTAGTGCTGCTGCCGAGCCACTCTTGGTGGTGGATATTGAAATCCCCCATCCAGAGAGCCACCCGCAGTGCTTCCTCCAAGTGTTGTTCAACATGGAGGAGTACTGATACATCAGCTGAGGGAGGAGTGAGAGGAGGAAATGAAATTGAGAGTAGGAGTTACAGGAGACTGAAATATTTCCCTGAAATATTTTGACTTTCTACAAAGCTTCTGGACTACTTAGTTTTCCTACCTGTATGCCAACTGCTTCCAGCTGTCATGGTCCGTGATTATATCTGGGCTCCTAATTTTCCCACCACCTACCTCAGGGCCTTGCCACACAGCCACTGAAAAACAAATTTAAAAATCCAAAGCATTACCACAGTTTAAAACTTCATTCACAGGTTGTGGGAGTCGCTGGGTACATTAGCAATTATTATCCATCCTCATTGCTCTTCCCCAATTAGCTTTAAGATTAGGTTATTTCTGGATCTGTGATCAAATATTCTATTATTTTGCATCCTAACATCAAATCAAATATTCCAATGTATAATAAAAGCTCAGCAGGTCTGGCAGCATTTCACAGATACTAGAAGACCTGCTGAATTTCTTCAGCATTTGAGTTTGTTTCTGATTCCCATCAGTTGCAGTATTTTTGTTTTATATTAAAAAAATTCAATTGAAATATGGGACACATGCCCAAGTTGGCACAAAAACCAGAGCAGTTTTTAATTTTCACATGGATAGTTCAACACTTTGATAGAGGAAGAGAACAGCAGCATCTGGAGCTACACTCTCAATGAACATCTGAGCAAATATTCATTGGATATTTAACTGAGCATACGATGTGTGAATAACCTGTCAAGATTGATGGAATGAATGTTAAGATCATCTGCCATTCTGTTTGAGACATTATAAGCTCAGCTAGATATGCAAAATCAACCTGGGGGTCAATTCTAATCCAGCTTTCAAAGGAGATTGGACAAGGTCAAAACTAAGGAAACAGTCCAATTTTCATATTTTGACAGCTGCCCCAAAGGTGCAATCATAGTTTGGCTTACTTTGGAACAGTAACATTTTATTTTACAATCATAAAACTACATGGATTGTAGCAACATTTACTGTGCCTGTTCATGAAGTACTACTAGGCACATACCTTCTGAGACATTCTGAACAAGTAATTAGCAGTTTGAGCACCCCTTCTCCATTAATAAATACACTATCAGTTCGTAGGTTCACCTGCACTAATTAAAGCATCAACCATGCAATTTTCTGGATTATATATTTGGAGGAATCAGTTTTCCATGAGATTCTGATCAGAACATACTTGTTCTTTTGTTCCATGCTGGTGACAGCAATTCATTGCAGTGTAGAGAATGCAAAGAACAGTGCCGGGATGGGATGCAGCCAGCAAAGTAGCATTTTACTTCAACTTGCTGCATGAGATCAAGAGGTACAGTAAGAATTAGTCGATTTGCAACATCCGTACCTTCATTCTCTCCATGTTCACCAATGATCCAGGCCTCCTTCTCAACGGATGCTTTCAAGTGTTTCCCCAGGACAGACTGGAATCGTTGAGTATTCAAGTTACAACCAGTCCCAATCACGCGGTGCGAAGAAAACCCACTTAGCTTCCAGCCTACATGCGTCATCACGTCAACTACCAGACCAGACAGCAAACATTACACACTGAGGCATAGTAAGATAATATAGCAAAATATCCTGTGGTCACTAGGATCCTCTGTAACCAGCAAACAGCAAGCCATATGAAAAATGTTCCGTTCTCTTGGGCATTTTGGATTTGTACTCCTAATACTGTGAAGTTCCCCAATCTTTGGAACTAATAAGCAACTTGTATCTCATCCTTTATCTTACTTCTTCTTCAAGACCCAGGAAAAGTACTCAAGGCTTTTGAATTTTCGTGACCCTGCTCTAACAATCTCCGACATAACTAGCACTCTTGAAATCTATACCTAGAGTAAAGAACATTCCTGCTATAATAAACCTACATTATTTCCCAGGAAATAATCTATTGAATTGATGGGCTGTGTACCTGGCTGGGAAGCAACGATGAGTACACAGTTGGGACTGTATCGCACTGCATTGGGGATGATCTTCCTGAACAGATCCACGTTGCTTTGTAACGCTTTCAGATAGGACTCCTCACCACTCCAGGTATTCGCTGTAATAATTACTACATTAGAACCTGCTGAAATTGAAAAATCTAGAAGAGAAGAGAAAATACAGACATTTCAGAGAAGGGTTACCTATTCAAAGGTTTGCGAACGGACAGATAATAAGCAGTGATTTTCTGCTCTATTACCCATGTAATCTTTGCTCTAAGTCATGCAGTTCGGCTGGTAGGGAGATTGACACTATTGTTTTTGTTATTGAGGGCACAAATATAAGAATCAAGGATCATCAATTAATGTTGCCAGTTATTTCCAGCCAGACCCACCTAGGCTTCCTTTTCCATTACATGATGCAAATGAACCCTCAAAAATAATGAAAACGTTCACAAAGCTCACTGGCGTTCTTTTAATCTTTCATGGGATGTGGGCATTGTGAGCTAGGCCTTAGGCTCTGGTTATTAGTTCAATGACATTGCCATGACGCCTCGGCCTCTCCTATTGCCGTTACCAACCTGTTTGTTCAGAGAAGGTTGGGTTAGATACATGAGATCTTGTTTCATAATTTTCTTTGAAGTAGAGATAAATCTCTAGTTGTTAGCCATGTTTGAAACAAATGCGTTTATTTCTAATTTTTAAAAAAAGTTGAAGTTTATGTGCTGTATTTGCCCAGTCAGATTACACAAACCATTGCTGATTTCAACTCTAGGCAGACCGAAAACCTCCATGTCCAGTGATCCTCCCTTTATAGCATTTTCTGAGGTTGAAACGACTGCCAATTTTTCTGCAACTTCCTGGAGACAAATAAAAATCCACATTATTTTGTTTATCTAATATTCTCTCTTTCTAAAAATCTTGCCTCTTCTCATTAAGTACAACTAATGGGTTTGATAACCCCGTAGCATTTCATCGCTTCTTCAAGTTCATGTTTAGATACGGAGTTTAAGCTAACTATTTGGCTGCCATGTTGGTGGAGATTGTCATTTTACAGCCTTCAGAGCCATCATATTAACCCACCAGTCTTTCAAGGTGAAACCAAGTTTACTTAATGCACTTCGAAATCAAGGTTACAATATAATTGTAACAATTCAGTGAGACAAGATCATGAAGGGATTTGATAGGTACAAAAGCTCCCAATTCTGGGGAAATCCAAAATTAACGGCTGTAAGAATAAAATAATCACCAATAAATGAAATAAGTAATTCAGGAGAAATTCATTTACCCAGAGATTGGGTTAAAATGCGTAATTTGCAAACATTTGGTGTAGTTGACGAAAATAGTATATAAAGACAGTTAATGGGAAATTGAGAGAGAAAGGAACAAAAGACAACAAGTATCTGATGAAGCTAAATGACAAAGAAAGATAGATTCTTGACTATTAACAATGCTATGGGTTGATGAGAAAGGTGGGATTCTGACAATAATCAGATCAGCCATGGTTTTACTGAAAGGTAAAGCAGGCTTGAGGAACTTACTCTGATTCTAATTTGTATGTTTGTAAAAGTAATGTCGGGGGTGTTCATGGGCAACATAAATCCTGGATGATTTCACACTTGTATGTAACTTCATTTCACTGCTTTATAACTGCATTAGGACATGTATGACAAAAATGTTCAAAGAACAGCATTTACCAATGTTTCATCAGTGAGATTTTTGAAATTGATGCCAGTTTGGACAGTACTAAAATCAGCCATTTATGGGAATTACTGATCTTTATTTAACTTAATCTGGGATTTGAAGGGTCTAGGCCCGAAACGTTAGCTTTTGTGCTCCTGAGATGCTGCTTGGCCTGCTGTGTTCATCCAGCCTCACATTTTATTTTCATGGTATTGCCTCCAGTCTTTAAACAGGTTACCTTCTCAACAGATGTTTCAAACTGATGTTGAGGCTTGGTTTTGGTTATGCTTGTTGGGCTAAGGCTTGATCTTATTCCTCCTGCTGTCAGCAGACTTCCCCTAGTGTCACTCATTCTAATTACACATTGATTTCAGCTATGATCCTGGTTATTTAAGAACTTTAAGGTCGATGTCAAAAGTGATTGACAAGACCTCACTTCGTCGTTTTTGTGTTTTGAATTGATACTAGAGTTGATCATGATTTTAATAAACTGTGAAGAGGAAGGTGGATGCAGCAAATAGAAAAAACACTGCTCAGTTAATCTAACCAATTTAGTTAAACTTACCTTTAAGACACTGAAATATCTTGGCATTCCCATCTCCAAAATCGCCTTCAAACATTCAATGTCTGCTCTCCTTCAACACTGGCACTTTGCACATACTTGATTTTAATTACTCCACCACATGCAGTAATGTTTTCAGCTCTAAGTCCCATGCTCTGGAATGCCCACTTAAACCCTTAAGCACTTGTACCATCCTTTAAAATTTTCCTGAAAATCTACTTCTCTACCAAACTTTTCTCATCTGTCTTGATGTCTCTTTTAGTGGTTGGTGTCAAATTTGGATTGTTAATATCCAGAAACCATTTTGACTCAGTTTGTAATTACTCTAATTGATTTGAATAACTATACTTCCAAATCCCTCTGCAACTCTATCACACTTAGACACTCAATTCCTGGGAAGTATACGGCATCCTTATTCTTACTAAGAAAATATAACCATTTTACATTTATCAATATTAAGGTCAAAAATTGCCAAGTTACATTGCTATGCTACAAGTCTATTAATACCTTCCTGCATTTTGTTACACTCTCCTTCTGTATTAACTACAAACTACTCTTCACTCCATCTGTTGTGTGCATAGTTTTAAATTGTACTTCCAATTCCAAAGTCCGAAGTGCTTACATAAATGCTGATCATCATGGTCCCAAAACCAATCCTAATGGAAAACCACTTTCAACCTTCTGACAGACTGAGTAACCAGCTTTAACTTCCACCCCCTGTTTTCTGCTTTATGGTCAGCTTGCATCTGATACATGTTGTATATTATAAATGTAGTATGAGTGTAGTTACAAATTTATTATGCAGTATCTGATAAAAGGCCTTTTGAAAATCTTAGTTGTTCCACTGTATCTATCTTCTCTTATTTCTTCAAATAATTTATTAAAATTGATCTTTCTTGTTAAAATTCATGTTGACCATTCCACTATATTTTGTGTCACTGGCTCGGCAGCGTTTATTGTCCATCCCTAATTACCCAGAGGGCTGTTCAAAGTCAGCCACATTGTTACGGGTCCGGAGTCACATGTAGGCCAGAATAGGTGAGGATGGCTGTTTCCTTCCTATAAGGACATTAGTGAACCGGGCAGGTTATTCTGACAATTGACAATAGATTCATGGTCATCATTAGATTCTTCAGATATTCCACTGAATTCAACTTCCACCATCTGCCATGACGGGATTCAAACTCAGGTTCCCAGAATGTTATCCAGGTCTCTGTATTAACGGTACAGCGATAATACCACAAGGCCATTAGTTTCCCCTTGTCTGATCCTCCTTTTTAAACATAAGATTCACACTCGCAATCTATCAGTCCTCTGGCAGTATTCTACTTTTCTTATCAATTTGTTTCTTTTCTAACCTTATTTTATTAGCAGTAGTTGTAATCCTTCTGGATCAGGATAAGTTATCTTTTGTAAGTTGGTTAGTTCATCAATTCCCTGCTCCCCACCGTCCTTCTACCTTTCATGCCCTTTTAACATTTTTGATTTTTTCTTCTCATGTCATTTTCATATTTTAATCCTCCAGGTTTATGCCGAAGCAAAGTAAAGTAGTTATAATAATTATTCAAACTTTCTTCATTAATGCCTTTGAATTTAGCCTTCAGAGGCCCTGTTTCCATTCTCATTTTCTTTCATATGTCAATATAATATTTTACCATTTATTTTATCTCTCCTCTGTTGTTTCTCTTTGCCCTAATAGCTTTTTTCAAAAATCATTCCTAACAGTTTTATATTCCCTTAAGACCATAAATGGTTCTTTGCTGCTAATATTATACAACAAGACAGCTTCAATTAAATCATGGGTAAACAACGTCCAGACATGGACATATTAGGTTAACCGTTTTACCTTTGCTAAAATGCTCATGGCACATGCCATTCCCAAGTCGCCATCACCAAGCACAGTAACTTTGCCAAAGCGTTGCTCACCAGCTTCCAACTTTGATCGACGACTGATGTCAGACAGACCTGTACATGATGATTAAAACCATATCACAGTCTCATTTTCACATTTCTGCTTTTTAAAAAGACAATTTTAACATTTGCTCATTTTCTCTATTTAATCCCCTCTTTGTTGAAAATACTTAATTCTGCTGAGATAGAAGTTTTGTAATTTCTAGTAACATTTCAAAAATTTAACCAAGTAACTATTCCTCATGTCAAAGCTGATGATACTGAAGTAGATCTGATGAGCCATGTTGCCCAGCTTGGAGCTTCGCTGTTGGTTAGGGATCATTAGTAAATCAAAGCTATGATACAGAAGTCCAGTCTCCATACTTGTGGTCTGGAGCCTTGCTGCACAAAATTGTCTCCCATGTCTATTTAAGTCTGGGAGTTATTAGAGATGTTCTGATTCTTCACAGTATTATGTTCTAAGCTCATATCATGGATTGTTATTTTCGTTCCTGAATTTAAAAAAGAGGATGGAAGAAATTCAGGAACAACAGACCAATTGCGGTAGAGCTGGTGCCATCTTTTTACCACCCCTGCTTATTGATCCCATATATTCCTTTTGACCAATCATCCAGCCTGCAAAATCTCCACTTTCCAGATCTTTATCACCTTTGGCCTCAGCTCTCCGGTTGTCTTCTTGCAGTCCTCACTCAGCCTCTTTATTCAGTAATTCCTTATCTTTGGTGACTTCAATAATATTGAACCATCTCTCCATGTCATTAACTTTACCAAACCATATCCAAAACCATTTATGGGCTTCAGATTGGTATGACAGGTCGGCACAACATCGACGGCCGAAGGGCCTGTACTGTGCTGTAATGTTCTATGTTCTATATCCCTACACAACCTCATAATAAACATAAACTTTCTTAAATACACCATTGTATTATTTTTATTTGAAAGTCAGGATTCCTTACGGAGTACTTTTTGACTAGATCACCTTCACCATTCATAGCTCCTTATGAACTTCAACTTCTTCATTCCTAGAAAAAAAGCACCATCTGCCCCTCAATAATAGTCTCTGTAAATCTCAAGATGCTTGCCTCAGGCACACCATAGAGGCATTCAAGCCATGAAAGTTTCTCCAGATATTTCTCAGTGCCCAGTTTTCTGTCTTTGGGGATCAGTCTCCGTTCTTCTCTTCAACCACATCCAGGACTTACATGTGTTGCTAGTCAGAAATGGACACAAAGACATGTGGTCGAAACTAAACTTGGTGCGTTTTGAACTGTCCCAACTTGTAGTCTATAATTCAGCATTCTATTGGCTTTATAAACTGCAGTTTTGCAGATACTGGGCATTATAATTCTCTAAATCTTATTTGATTAACCCTCGGTAGTTCAGGGAATAATTATATTAGCCACTTGTTTTCCTTTTGTCCAGTACTTCACATTTGTCCAAGGCAAATTTCATCTGCTCACTTACTTTAACGTCTTGAAGCTTCTATTGTTTGACACCATCTCCAGTTTGCTTCTAAATTCAAACCATTAATATAAATTAGGAATAGTAAAGGCCCAAAAATTAATTCCTGGGGTAGTCCCACATAGTTCTTCTAACAAGTACAGGTCACCTGCTAATTTTCTTAACCAGTCCCAGTTTTTACTTGCATAGAAACATAGGATAGGATAGGAGCAGGAGGAAGCCATTCAGCCCTTCTAGCCTGCTCGGCCATTTGTCACAATCATGACACAATCCAACTCAATAGCCTAATCCTACTTTCTCTCCGTAAGCACTGATCCCATTTGCTCCAAGTGCTATATCTAGCTGTCTCTCGAATACATTCAATCTGTTGGCTCCTCATCTCCATCTTAAATCGTCTACCCTGAATCCTCATCCTGTGACTCCCTGTTCTGGGCACACCCATCATCAGGAACATCTACCCTGTGTAGTCCTGTTGAATTTTATAAGCCCCAAGAGATTCCCCCTCATTCATCTGAACTCCAGTGAAAACAATCCTAAACTAGCCAATCTCTCCTCATATACCATCCCCAGAATCTGCCTTGTAAACCTTCGCTGCACTCCCTTGAAAGCAACAGCATCCTTCCTCAGAAAAGACCAGAAGGATCACAATATTCTCGGTGTGGCCTCACCAAGCCTTGTATAGCTGCAACAACACTTCCCTGCTCCTGTACTTGAAACGTCTCACAATGAAGGCCACCATACCATTTGCCTTCTTTACCGCCTGCTGCACCTGCATGTTTACCTTCAGCAACTGGTGCACAAGGATACCCAGGTCCTGCTGCACACTCCCCTCTCTCAATTTACAGCCATTCAGGTAGTAATGAGTTCTTGTTTTTGTTTACTGAATTGCCTCAGCTTTAAGTTTTATTTGTTTTACAATCTTTACTTTGTCAATTTTTCCACTACATCAAGATGCAACACATCAATATCTTTTCAGTCTATTTAGCAAGCCACTTTCTCAAAAAAGTCCCTTGACTTGGACTTGAATTGGATACTGGGGTTCATGTTGACTGTTGCTTATCGGGTTATCATTTGGGTAATCCTCAAAAGGGACGCAGGTAAACCTTGTGGTGTATCTTGATGTGTAGAAAACTAATAATCTTTCATCCTTTACTCTGTAAAATTAAGTTTAAAGATGTGAGATTTCAGGTTAGATAACAAGAATAGATAAGAAACTGTCTCAAGCATAGGAAGAAGAAGGATTGATGAAGTGACAAGTAATACCCCATGAATGGATCTGTGTTTGGACCCATACAGTTTATGGAAGGCACCTGGCTCATATCCTCGCTACTGAACACTTCTGGGGAAACAAATTAGCTATCTTACATTGATCTTCATTTTCAACTGGGCTGACACCTTTTAGAGTTTGCCACTTCTCTTTGGCTGTCTTCTAACCATTAAAACAATGAAAGAAATTCTACTTGTTATATCGCTGGTGCTTGTAAGTGAAAGCAGAAACTAGAGCCAGTCTTCACTTGGAATTGATTTATTCACAGCATGAAAGATATCTCCTAACTTAGCCCATATCCCATGTCACTAAATGTCTCTTTATGTTTGCTTGGGCAACCAACTAATCAATGTCCTTTCATAAAATACAACCTCAATTATTAGATAACACCACTCTTTGCTCTGTCTTTTCTAAACCTCTCTTTGACACTCTGAACACTTTAAAAAAAACTGCCTGGAAGACAACAGAATGAAACTGTCCATAAATTCAAAAGGAAGCTGTATAGATTTATTTCTGAAAGAAAAGACTGAAGATTATAAGCGTTGTGACTGGGCAGATGATGTACATAGTAATATCTTTTTGTTCTAAATACCTCTGTGCCAGAGTAAACAAAACTTCACAAACCTGAAGAAATATCAGCCAAGTAGGTATTGAGCTCTGCCAGGGATATGCCATCAATAGAAGGCTTCGCATATAAAGGTGGCACTTCCTCGAACTTTGTGATCATTTCATGTAATAAACCAACTACATCTGTTTTTGGCTAGAGTTAAAGAAAGAACAATTAAAACATATTTGGCATGGGAATTGAGTTTAAGAGCCATGAGGTTATGCTGTAGCATTATAAAACACTGGTTAGACCATACTTGGAATATCATGTTTAGTTCTGGTCGCCTCATTATAGGAAGGATGAGGAAGCTTTGAAGAGGGTGCAGAGGAGATTTACCAGGATGCTGCCTGGACTGGAGGGCAGGTCTTATGAGGAAAGATTGAGGGAGCTAGGGATTTTCTCAATGGAGCAAAGAAGGATGAGAAATGGCTTGACAGAGGTGTACAAGATGATGAGAGGCATAGATAGAGTGGACAACCAGAGACTTTTTCCCAGGGCGGAAATGACTATCACGAGAGGGCGTAATTTTAAGGTGACTGGAGGAAGGTATAGGAGAGATATCAGAGACAGGTTCTTTACACAAAGTGGTGGGTGCATGGAATGAGCTGCCGGCAGTGATAGCGGAGTCAGATACATTAGGGACATTTAAGTGACTCTCGGACAGGCACATGGGTGATAGTAAAATGTAGGGTATGCAGGATAGTTTGATCTTAGAGTAGGATACCAGGTCGGCAAAACATCGTGAGCCGAAGAGCCTGTACTGTTCTATGTTCATATTTTTAGAGAAAAGATGGCTAACTTCTGTCTCAGCTTTTGTGCTTCTGAGATGCTGCTTGGCCTGCTGTGTTCATCCAGCTCCACACTTTGTTATCTAACTTCTGTCTCTTCTTGTATTTAATGCAGTAGAAACAACTGATAGACACGTGGTCACCAGAACCAATCTGTTGGCTACCAGTTAACTTTCAGTCTGATGTTGGTAGGTGGGAGCTATGATGGTGTTGCATGACTTATCATCTCATGTTCTACCTTATTGGGAAACATCTTGGACAGAACAGTTAGGTTCAGGTTTTTCTCACTGTGAAGCTACAACATCAAACAGGACGTTGCCTAATACAGGACACTGCGTAGATTGTCCTCTGAGGGTAAGCCTACAGAACGACTGCATAAGTACAACTGCTATCACCACCTGCAGATCAGCAGCTTTACACATTTCCCAGAGTCTATAAGTCAACACTAAATGCCATTAGCCCCTTGCAGTCCAGTACCTATCTCACAACCCGAATGTCTCACAAACCAAAGGTACTCCTGCATCATGGGTGTCTGAGTGCTCAACTGTTCTCCACAGTGAGCCACACTGAGTACTATATTGCCAGCCTGAAGGCTAGTGCTCTATACCCATCCAGTAGACCCCCTGCCGGATTCTGTTCACATGCCAAAGTTTCCCAGTTTTACTTCTTTGTAATGTTGCCACTGTCTCAGGTTTCTTACATGACTCCAGTGTTGCAGGTATGGTAAATAAATGCGCCCTTGCAAATCTACATGTTTGCCCTCACGAATAACCATGTTTGAGGTTGGTTGCAGGAAGCACAAAGGAGGGCCAAAAGGATGAGAGTCAAGAATCCATATTCGAATAGGAATATTATAGGATGATCCTGGATGACAAAACAAAGAGAAACAGATTTTAAGTCAATTCAGAACACAAAATGCACACAGATTACAAAGGTATGTTTGTTCAAAGGATTTTATTAATAGTCGAAACAAAACTGTGAAATGGAAACCAAACTAAAAATCGATAAAATAAGATTCTGCCATTTCTAATACAGACATACATTACAATTACAGGAAGCTGTAATAAGTGCAGACATGGAATCTGACGGTAATACAGAATCAATTTAGATGTATAAAATTTACAGGTAATGCTACTTTGAGAGCACACTGAAGAAAGGTTGCAGCTGAACCATGCAACTCAACAGAAAATTCTACCAATTGAGGTCAAAATCAAATAACTACATTGTGTTTAAAAAAATGTGTCAGATTTCATTCAACTTCCAAAGATAAATGTTTGGCCACTTTCGTGGCCCTGAAGGTGAGGAATATAAATCTTCCATCTGGATATCCTCCTGGCTGAGTTCCCTTCTCTACAGGTTTTAAGGGAGAGGAGAAAGTTTTAAAAAGAACATGAGGGGCAACTTTATCTTTTACATGGAGTGGTTCATGAGTAGAATGAACAGCCAGAAGAAGTGGTGGATGCAGGTATAGTTATAACATTTAAAAGACATTTGGACAAGTACAGAAACTGAACTAGAACTGCTATGCAGAGAAGGCTAGGGGACGGCACTAGGTAAATTGCTCATTCAAAGAGATAGCCCAGGCACAATTTGTCATCATAGAATTCCTAGTGTGGAAACACACAGTGTGGAAACAGACTCTTCAGCCCAACAAGTCCATACCGACCTTCAGCATCCTACCCAGACCCATTCCCTTATAAACCACCTAATCTACACATCCCTGAACATTAAGGGCAATTTAGCATGGCCAATCCACCTAGACTGCACATCTTTGGACCGTGGGTAGAAACCAGAGCACCCAGAGGAAACCCGCATAGACATGGGAAGAATGTGCAAACTCCACACCGACAGTTGCCTGAGGGTGCAATCGAACCTGGGTCCCTGGCGCTGTGAGGCAACCTTGCTAACCACTGAGCCACCTTGTCACCTAGGTAAAGTGGCCTCCTTTTGTGCTGTAACCATTCTGCAAAGTCCATCCAAATAAATTTCAGCTGTTTCTGTGTCTATAGAAAGCAAAGGTAGCATCACAAGCAACCAGCATTCCTGTACAAAATATGTGGCATAATCCATATTCTTAGGTCCTGACCGGGAACAGATTTCTCGTAGTGAACTTGACTAAGGAAGTGAATCCTTGAGTAGAATTCCAGAAAAGATGCGATACATTACATAATCATCTCTCAGATTGTGACTCATGAAAAATTGGTTGGTGGATGCACTGGCAAGGTCAGAATTTTTTGCCCATTTCTAATTGCACTTAGCAGCTTGCAGGGTTATTTCAGGCAGCAATTAAGAGTGACTGTGGTGGGTGATATACTGGTGGTGGTTAGTAGATGGAGGGAAAAAAACATGGGCGATTTGGTGATGGGGAAAAACCATTCACTTGTGTACAACAGCACTTCAAAACATTAAAAAAAAATTTGAAAAGTGACTGTGTATCTGGAATCACTTGTACACTAGACCAAGGACAGCAGATTTCTTTCCTTAAAAGGCATGAGTAAACCAAAGGGATCTTTGTGACAACATTGCACAAACGAAAAGGACAAAGGTCCATTTCAAGCTTTAGTGCAATTCCAAATCACACAACAATTCTTTGGCTTTGTGATAAAACGGTTGCAATCCTATATCACAATACTGACATTAAATATTTGTTCTTCATGTACATATGTGTTTCTCCCCTTTGAGTTTTTCTTCTGAATGTAGTTTTTTCTAGGTATGGTTCATGGGATCAGGAGTGTCTCTAACACACCGCTACCATCAACTCACTCTAAAAGTACCTTGCCAATATGGTTAATGCATTAGGACTTCAATAATACTATGATAGTAATGTGAAATGTTCACTCTGAATCTTATATATGGAAAATCAGCTAATGGTAAATATCGTCTTAATCCAAATTTGGGCTTTGAAGGGAACATTTTAAGCAGTAGAATACTGTATCAATCCAGGTTTGCCCCAAAGATCACAGAAATATAATGAAAGGAAATAGGGTGTGAAACATGATTGCAAATGAATGGCTTAAAGCATATCTGTTTAAACTGCATTCTTTTCTACAGCATATAGTACTACATATCTTGTAACAACACTGGATTCTTCAACTGATAGGATAAGGCTTACATTAATAGCGAAAAGAATTATCCTGCTCTGACACACTGAGGCTTACTTTGATATCTAAGAGGAACAGTTCTCAGCTCTAGCATGAGGAGAAAAGTTTACCTTGATACCTAACAGGAATGGTGCCAATTAAGTTCAGCAGATCTTTCTGGGAGCCATCGCTGAAAGCTGTAGTTAAACAGAAAACTTTTTTAGTCCTATTCAGCTGCTGGATTCTGACTGGATTAGTGTATAAAACATTAACTGAAGAGCTGTTTGCACATCTATGGCTACCTATTCACAAACTATATTCAGGAGATTCAATGACTTGGCCTAGACAGTATTCTGCGGAAATGAGTTCCACAGATTCACCACTTTCTCGCTGAAGAAAACCCTCCTCATCTCAGTTCTAAAGGGTCATTTTTGCACTCATGCCCTCTGGTCTGAGTCTCTCATACTAGTGGAAACATCTTCTCTACACCCACACTATCCAGGTGTCTCAGTATTCTATAAATTTCAATGAGGTATCCCCTCATCCTTCTAAACTCCACTGAGCACAAACCCAGAGTCCTCAAACTGCACCTCATATGACAAGCTCTTCATCCTTAGGATAATTCCTGTAAACATCGTCTGGATCCCCTACCACACTAGCACATCTTTCTTTAGATACAGGGCGCAAAATGGCTGACAATATTCCAAACATAGTCTGACCAGTGCCTTATACAGATTCAGTAGTACATCTCTACTCTTGTATTCTATGCCTTTTAAATGAATGTCAACATTACATTTGCTTTCCTAACTGCCAAATGAACCTGCACATTAACCTTAAGAGAATCCTGAAGTAGGACTCCAGTCCCTTGTGCTTCAGAGTTCCAAAGCCTTTCACCATTTATAAAATAGTCTAAGCCTCTATTGTTCCTACCTATTCTTCCCACACTTTCCCACATTGTATTCCACCTGCCACTTCTCTGATCACTATCTCAGCCTATCCAAGTCCTCCTGCAGCCTTCTCACTTGCTTGACTCTACCTGTCTTTCAACTTATCTTTCTGTCACTGCAAACTTGGTAACAATGGCTTCAGTTCCTTCATCCAGATGGTTAATGTACAACGTGAATAGCTGTGGGCCCAAAATAGACCCCTGCAGAATTCCACTAGATACTAGTTGCCAACCTGAAAAAGACCACTTTATCCTTATTCTCTGCCTTTTCCAATCAGCTAATTCTCTAGCCATGCCAGTTTCTTACTCCTAATGCCATGGGCTCATCTTATTTTGCAACTTCCTGTGCTGCACATTGTCAAAGGCCTTCTGGAAATGCAAATAGATCCCAACCACTGGCTCTTGTTTGTCTAACTTCCTCGTTTCTATCTCAAAAAATTCTAACAGATGTGTCAGGCATGACCTCCCCTAAACAAAGTTGTGCTGACTCAGCCCTATTTCACCAAGCACTTCAAGTGCTCCTCAATCTTATCCCTAATAATGGACTCTGGAATCTTAACAACAACCAGAGTCAAGGTAACCAACCCATAAATTTCCTGTCTTTTGTCTCCCTCCCTTCTTATAAAGGGATGTTACATGAGGTATTTTCCAGTCCTCTGGGACTCTCCCTGGCTTCAGTGATTCCTGAAAGATCACCATCAACGCCTTCAAAATCTCCTCAGTCATCTCCTTCAGAACTCTGGGGTGTGGTCCATCTGGTTCAGGCGACTTCTCCACCTTTAGAATTTTCAATCTCCTGTTCTCACGACCTTCTCCTTTGTACTGCTACACTCACCTCTGCCCCCGACTCCCTTCTGCTATGCTCCTGCTGTCTTCCACCAAGAAGACTGATACAAAGAGGAAGTGATGTCCCAGTGTTATTCTCCTAGACTATTAATCCAGAGACCTGGGTAATTCTGGATGTGAGTTTGCTCGCTGAGCTGGAAGGTTAGTTTTCAGACGTTTCGTCACCATTCTAGGTAACATCATCAGTGAGCCTCTGATGAAGTGCTGGTGTTATGTCCCACTTTCTATTTAACATAACACCAGTGCTTCATCCGAGGCTCACTGATGATGTTACCTAGAATGGTGACGAAACATCTGAAACCTAACCTTCCAGCTCAGTGAGCAAACTCACATCCTGAAACTCAACCTGAGCTATAAATCTTCTCAAAACTTGCTACCTGGGTAATTCCTGGGGACCCAGGTTTGAATTCTTGAGCTCTTCCACCCTCTCTGCCTGATAACTTTTTCAGGGAATTTTAATAACCTCTGCTGAGCCCTCCCCACCGCCTTTGACTTTTTCCATAACTTTCCATGCAACTGAACCCATACCCCTACTATTTAATTTAAAGCTTTATTCTCAGTTATGCCTTTCACCAAGGCTCTGGTCCCAACATGACTCAGATGGAGACCATCAGAACAGTTCCCTCCTTCCCCAGTGCTGGTGCTAATATCTCAAGAACTTGAACCTGTTTCTCCCACATCAGTCTTTGAGCCACAAATTTACCTCTTTAATCTTGGTGATGCTGTGTCAATTAGCCTGTGGCTCAGGTACTAATCCAGAGATTATCACTTTTTTGGTTCTGTCTTTAAATTTAGCCCCGAGTTGCTCACATTCCTTCAGCAGAATACCCCGACGCCAACCTTGAATGGCTCCCTCCAGCATGATGCAGTGGTCAGTTTGCTCATTCTCCCTACAGCCCTGCTCTAATCCACACAGGGAGCAAGAATCTCAAACCTGTTATACAAGCTTAAGGGCTGAAGCTCCTTCAGAACTACCTCCTGGCTTTCTCTGTCTGCCTCACTTGTAGTCACGCTCTCCTGTCCCTGACCATTGACTGAATTCGAGGTAAGGAAATGTGTGTGACTGCTTCTTGAAACACAGGTCCAGGTAACCCTCCGTCTCCCCGATGCGTAGCAGCGTTCACAGCTCAGTCTCCAGTTCATCACCTCTGGCTCAGAGTTCCTTAAGCAACCAACGCTTGCCACAGATATGGTCACTACAAGTCACAATAGGGTCCACCAGCTTCCACATTATGCAGGTACAACACATTGTCTATTGTTACATCTTCTTCCCCACATCTCACCTAAAGATTTTATAACTTGGAATATCGATCCACCAGTCCTGTTTCTCCTTCAACCATGTCTCCGTGTCAGCAATGATATGACAACCCTATGCATTAATTAACAACCTCAACTAACATGTCTTATTCAGAAAGCTTTTTGCATCAAAATAAATACCATCCAACTTTGCCACGCTCCCTCTGCCTTAACTGAATACATTCACACTGTTCTCTAGACTGACTTCATTATTCTTCTATATTCATCTGTGCATCACCCCATACTGTACCTCTACTTCATATATCATTCCACTGCCAAACTAGTTTAAACCGCCACAAGCTACAGTTGAGAAAACATCAAAGTGGAATGCAAGCCTTCTTCTTACTGGACATCCACATACATGTTTTATTTTCCCCAGCAGGGATCAGGGGAGAAGAAACTAATCTAATGTTTTTCTCTTTCCTTACCTAGAGGCACGGGCCTCAGCACTTACCACCAAACTCAGCATAAACTGAACCACAGACATAAAATATAAAACTTTCTTCTATTTCATTCTCCTACTTCTCATCCACATTCTGTGCTTCAGCAAGACCACACGAAAGTACAGAATTAGTTTTCACATGTATCCTGTTGACACACAGCTCCACCTCACCATCACTTCCAACATTGCTAAATTATCAAATATCTACCATTGGAAATGCAAAAATTTCTTCCAATTAGGCAAAGGCTGAAGCTATTGCTTTAGGTTCCTACTCAAAACTCCATTTCCCAAATATTGGTTCCATCCATCTTCCCAGACAACTTGGTTTGTTCATAAACTTAATGTCACATATAGACAGACAGGTCAAGGGGGCAGGATGAGCTTCCAACCTCAATTGTGCTTTCACTAAGTCTGCCTATTTCCACTTCCACAACATCACCCACCTTTGCCTATCAATGAACTCACTTGCGGCTGAAATCCTCATTCATGTTTTTGGTAACTTGACTACTCCAATTCACTCCTAGTTGATCTCCTATATCCTATCTTCTGTAAACTTTAGGTTGCTCAAACCTTTGGCACGGCTTTAGCTCAAATGTCCTGTTCCCCCAGCATAACTGTGATTGCTGACCCACAATAGATCCCAGTCAAATAACACACTGATTTTAAAAATTCTTATCCTTTCTTTCAAATTTCTTCATAACTTTGCTGCTCCTGATCTCTGTAATCTCCTTCAGCCCATAATCCTCGAAGGCAGCCTCAGAGGGTACTAAGAGATGAGAAACAATTTTTTTAAATTTTAAATATGTATGTGGATGAGCACTTGAAATGTCATAGCAATTCAAAGCTATGGGTCTACTGCTGGAAAGTAGAATCAGTGCAGATAAATTGTTGCAAACTTGATAAGCCAAAGGACCTCTTCTGTGCTAAATAAAAACCAAAAGAACTGTGGATGCTGGAAATCAGAAGTAAAAACAGAAATTTCCAGTAAAAGTTCAGTAGTTCTGGCAGCATCTGTGCAGAGAGATCAGAATTAATGTTTCGGATCCAGTCACCCTGCCTCACAACTATTGAGGAAGGGTCACTGGACACAAAAAGTTAACTTTGATTTCTCTCTTAAGATACTGCCGGACCTGCTGAGCTTTTGCAGCAATTTCTGTTTTATTTCTGACCTCTTTGGTGCTGTATGATTCTATGACTCTACACAGGGCTCAGTTAGCTAGATGGCTGGTTTGCAGTGCAGAGTAACACCAACAACATGTTCAAGTTTGCACACTGGCTGGGTCTACCATGAAAAACACTCCTTCTCGAACTCTTCCCTCTGCTGAGTAGTGGCAACCCGCAAGTTAAACTAGCATCAGTTGTCCCTCTATATTGAGAACACCCTATGGTCCAGTAGGTCTATGGTGGCATTTGTTTAATGACTACATCTGTACTTCACAAAATCTAGCTCTTTACTATCCCTGTTTAAATTACTGTACAATTAGCATCAGTGCCCAAACCTCTGGAAATCCCACCCACCCCCAACATTGGGTTCATTCTTTAAGACACTTAAAATTTACTGTGACCAAGCTTACAATCAGCTGATTAATATGTGTGAGGTTGTCATTTTTTGTCACACTCCTGTGAAGTGCCTTAGGGTGTTAAAACCATTGTATTGGCTAGTCATAAACACACCAGGCTTCTACTGGTGTGTTGCTTTCTGACCTAATGCTTCAAGTCAAATGTTGGGTATGGCTGCCCTCCTGATATTACCACCCAATCACACTGATCACATCCTTCAAATTCGTCACACCAGCATATCACTGTCTTGTTTCATTATAGGTCGTTATGCAATTCCTCTTTGTTGAAGAATTTAATTTGAAAAACTTACTGTATACGTCCATTGATGATTTAAGTTCAGGAAATTTTTTATGCACATTCTTCAGCTCCTCTACAGTTAGGTCCCGAAACTTATACTGAAAAAAAACACAAGATGAATCCAGTCAAGCTGAAATTTAATCTATCCATTATCCACCATCCTCCATATTAGGTACCTCCTATTTTCCTTCTCCCCATAATAGTTATCACCTATCCCCTCAGTACCTCACCTTGCCTAGCTGTTTTATCAACGCCTTCTCATTAAACTCCATTTCTTGGCTGAGAATTTCAATCTTTTTCGCTCCCACTATTACTACTTCCGCTGCCAACTCCTGAACAAATAATATGAGCGGAGACTGGAATCTAGCGTGAGGCGGGACTTGGTAGAGATGGGTGGTTCCATCGAGGTCAGAGTGAAACACAGTGGTTTGCTTGAGCCTGTGCTTTAACTGTGTGGCTGAGAGTCAGTAGCACTGCCCTCTTACGGTCTGGCAACAGAAAGCAAGCTGAACGTTATAAGGTGAAATGTCAATAACATTGTTACAGACATGGTAGGAACTGCAGATGCTGGAGAATCTGAGATAACAAGGTGTAGACCTGGATGAACACCGCGGGCCGAGCGGCGTCAGAGGAGCAGGAACGCTGACGTTTCGGGTGTGGATCCATCTTCAGAAATGGGGGAGGGGAAGGGGGGTTCTGAAATAAATAGGGAGGGGGAAGGCAGATAGAAGATGGATAGAGTAGAAGATAGGTGGAGAAGACAGCCCGGTCAAAGAGGCGGGGATGGAGCCAGTAGAGGTGAGTATAGGTAGGGAGGAGATAGGTCAGTCCGGGAAGGACAGACAGGGCAAGGGGGCAGGATAGGGTTAATAGGTAAGAAATGGGGGTGCAGCTTGAGGTGGGAGGAAGAACAGGTTAGAGAGGCGGGGACAAGCTGGGACAACAAGGTGTAGAGCTGGATGAACACGGCAGGCCGAGCAGTGACAGAGGAGCAGGAAGCCTGACGTTTCGGGCCTAGACGAAAAAGGGTTGGGCTGCAGGGTTCCCAAGCGGAATATCAGATGTTGTTCGTGCAGCTTTTGGGTGGCATCATTGTGGCAATGCAGGAGGCCCAGGATGGACATGTCATCCAAGGAGTGAGAGGGAGAGTTGAAATGATTCGCGACTCGGAGGTGCAGTTGTTTGTTGCAAACTGAGCAGAGGTGTTCCGCAAAGCAGTCCCCAAGCCTTTGCTTGGTTTCCCCAATGTAGACGAGGCCACAACGGGAACAGTTGATACAGTATATCACATTAGCAGATGTGCAGGTGAACAGCTGTTTGATGTGAAAGGTCTTCTTAGGGCCTGGGATGGGGGTGAGCGGGGAGGTGTAGCACTTGCTCTGGTTGCAGGGAGAAGTGCTGAGGATGGTGGGGCTGGAGGAGAGTGTGGAGTGGACAAGGGAGTCCTGGAGAAGTGGTCCCACCGGAAAGCAGATAAGGGTGGGGAGAGAGAAATGTCTTAGGTGGTGGGGTCAGATTACAGGCGGCGGAAGTGTCGTAGGATGATGCATTGGATCCGGAGGTTGGTGGGGTGGTACGTGAGGACGAAGGAAATTCTGTTTTGGTTGTTCTTACGGATATGGGGTGTGAGGGATGAACTGAGGGAAATGCGAGAGACACAGTCAAGGGCATTTTCGACCAATGTGGAGGGTAAGTTGCGGTCCTTGAAAAGCGAGGACATCTGGGATGTCCAGGAGTGGAATGCCTCATCTCAGGAGCAGATGCGGCAGAGGTGAAGGAATTGGGAATAGGTGATGGCCTTTTTGCAGGAAGGTGGGTGAGAGGAGGTGTATTCTAGGTGGCTGTGGGATTCAGTAGGCTTGAAATGGATATTAGTTCCTAGGTGGATGCCAGAGATGGAGATAGTGAGGTCCAGGAAGGAGAGAGAGGCATCCGAGATGGCCCAGGTGAATTAAGGTTGGGGTGGAAGGTGTCGGTGAAGTGGATGAACTGTTCGAGCTCCACGAGGCAGCGCTGATACAGTCATCAATGTAACGGAGAAAGAGGTGGGGGATAGGGCCAGTGTAGCTTTGGAAGAGGGATTGTTCCACGTTTCCTACAAAGAGGCAGGCATAGCTTGGGCCCATGCGGGTACCCATGGCCACCCCCTTTGTCTGCAGGAAGTAGGAGGAATTGAAAGAGAAGTTGTTGAGGGCGAGGATGAATTCAGCTAAGCGGATGAGGGTGTCATTGGAGGAAGACTGGTCAGGCCTGTGGGACAGGTAGAAGCGGAGGGCCTTTAGGCCATCTGCATGGGGAATGCAGGTGTATAGGGACTCGATGTCCATGGTAAAAATGAGGTGTTGGGGACCAGGAAATCGGAAGTTTTGGAGGACGTGGAGAGCGTAGGTGGTGCCATGGACATAGGTAGGGAGTTCCTGGACCAAGGGGGAGAAAATGGAATTGAGATAGGTGGAGATAAGTTCGGTGGGGCAGGAGCAGGCAGAGACAATGGGTTGACTAGGGCAGTCAGGTTTGTGGATTTTGAGAAGGAGGTAGAAGTGGGCGGTGTGGGGTTGGGGAATGATGAGGTTAGAGGCTGTGGGTGGGAGGTTACCTGAAGCGATGAGGTTGTGGATGGTTTGGGAGATGGTTTGGTGATCAGTGGTGGGATCATGATCAAGGGGGCAGTAGGAGGAGGTGTCAGAGAGCTAGTGTCTAGCCTCGGCGATGTGCAACTGAGCTAGCTTCCCTTGAGATGCAGAGGTATATCATTTCTAATAGGGATTAATAAGCAAAAAAACACAAAATTTCCAGGCCAGTTTTACTCTTAATTTTCTCTTCTAGTAATATTAGCTAACTCAGCACAGACTGGGGAATTAAAGCTGGGACACTGAAGCCGATGGAGGTCAGTTATATGCATTACCTACGAACTGGCCTGGAAACACTGCAAGATATAACAAACGCTGTTTCGTAATTTCTATGGATGTAGGCATCACTGCTCATGGTAGCACTGATTGCTTATCTTTAAATGCCGTTGGAAATGAGGAAGTCAGTTGCTTTCTGGAACCCTTTCAATCTATGATGTGAGTTATTCTCGCAGTGTTGTTAGGGTACTCCAAAAATTTCTGGTATTCAGGTCAATGAAGAAAGGGTGAGAATATGGCAGCAGGGAGACAATAGATATGCAAGTTGTAGGCAAAGTTGGAAGTGATGATGTTCCCATGACACTAACTAAGTAAAGAAAATAAAAGACAAAATATTTTTATTTTCCATTTTTACAAAATGTAATGAGCAATGCAATGACTGAATATAAATCTTAACACATATACCATAAGTACATATACTTCAAACAAATATTTTCAACACACTGACATACACTGAATCACCACACAGATAAAATGGAGAGACATGTCTTCATAAACAATTAAATATTTGTCCACTAAGACTATAAACGTTTTGTTCCTCCAAAATTCATTTTTATGCACCTTATGAGACAGTAATGAAATAAAATGACAATAAGCATGAACTCATAATACAGAATCAGAATGGAAAAGTCTTTCTTCAGTCAAAACAACTTCTTCACATTAGCAATTGATGTAGAAGCTTGAAGCCTCCCTTCCATTCGGGCAGATGGAGTCAATGAGCGAAACAACATTGATGGTTGTCCGGTCAGCTTGTTACTGCCTTCCTATTGGGAATTAGAAAGATAAATTTACAGCATACAGTTACATAGTTACCCAGTCTTTTAGTTTATCTAATGCAACAAAGAGGAGGATATTAAAGTGGATATCTCCTAAACATCTGGAAATAGCAAGGACTGCTGATGCTGGAGTCAGAGTCAACACTGTGTGGAGCTAGAGGAACACAGCAGACCAGGCAAACATCAGAGGAGCAAAAAGGTTGATGTTTTGGGTCAGGATACTAAACATATTTAAAAATCAAAAGAACTGTGGGTGGTGTAAATCAGGAACAAAAACAAAGTTGCTGGAAAAGCTTAGCAGGTCTGGCAGGATCTGTGAAGGAGCAAACAGAGTTAATGTTTCGGGTCCGGTGACCCAAACATTAACTCAGTTTTCTCCTTAACAGATGCTGCCAGACCTGCACAGCTTTTCCAGCAACTTTGTTTTTGTCCCTAAACATATTTGTTTAATCTGGACTGACACTTAAATTCTGGGGCATGTGGTCCTTTGTCGCCATCTTTTGGATGAGATGTAAAATCAAGGCCTGATCTGACTGTTTGGATGGATTTTACAGATCCCATAGAAATAAACAGACAAGCACGGAATTCTCCTAGACCTTAGTCAACATCATTTGACACCAGCAAAACAGATCAACCAGTTATCTGAAGAAAGTCATCAACCTGAAACATTAACTTTGTTTTTCTGTCTCTACTGATAGTGTCTGATCTGCTATATATTTCTGGCATTTTCTGTTTAATTTCACTTCACTAACTTATTGTTTTGAGATTGTGTAAATTTGTAACTATTTTCATAACAGTGACTACACTGAAAAATTAAAAATAATTATGGAGTACCTTAACACTAACATTGTGTCAAAGAAGATTTCTTACAGGTATAAATTCATCCAGTACAGGTGATTTGGTTATGAAATTGGATTAATACTAGTTCAGGAGTCAAGGCAGCAACTTAGATGCTGCAAAGACTGCATGGATGTAGATTGGATGTCCACATGAGCATATGAATTAGGAGCAGAACTAAGCCTTTTGGCATGTCAATCCTGCTCCACTGTTCGATAAGATCAGGGCCTTTTGTATTTCAATTTTTACATTCCCAATCTACTTCTAATAACCTTTGATTTCATTGTCTTAAAAAAAATCTATCTCCAGCTTTAAAATATTCAATGCCCCACCTCCACTACCTCCTGTTGCCAAGAATTACAAACTTGCACAATTCTCTGAGAGGTATTAACTTTGTTACTTTAGTCTGATGGAAACTTTCCAGAACCTAGTGAATTTTGGAAAATTAATGCCAATGTATCTAACTACCTCGTTAGCTACATCTTTTAAGACCTTTGAATGAAGTCCGTCAGAACATAGGGACTTGTTAGCCTGACTATGCTCAGTGTCACTTACCTGGTGATTGTAATTTCACCAAGTTCCTGTCCTCCCTTTACCTCTGGATTTACAGCTATTGCTGGAATTTGTTTTTGTAGCATTTATTTGTTCACCTCATCTACCATTTCCTTATTATTCAGCATTAATTTCCACTCTCAGTCTATGGAGGACCAATATTCACATTATTTACTTTTGCTTGTTTTTATATACAATACATATATAAATATACACTCCAGCTATACATTTTTACAATTCTACCAAGCTTACACTGAAACTCCAATTTCTTTCTCATGAATAACCTGTTGATCATTTTCTGCTGTACTTTTTATTGACACCAGTCACCTGACTTGTCACCCACTTCTGTGCAAGTAAATACTTTTCTCTTAAGT
This sequence comes from Stegostoma tigrinum, assembly GCF_030684315.1. Taxonomy (NCBI): domain Eukaryota; kingdom Metazoa; phylum Chordata; class Chondrichthyes; order Orectolobiformes; family Stegostomatidae; genus Stegostoma; species Stegostoma tigrinum. The sequence continues at coordinate 16,987,539 of NC_081370.1, forward strand.
TTGATGCATTCATTAGCTTCTTTAAGTAATGATAAATGATGAGTTGTCCTCTTGAAAATTTTCTTATATTAGGAATGTACTTATTTTGCGTAATCTAAAATATCTCAATAAATGTCTGTCACTGCTTCTCTGCTCCAGATCTATCTCCTAGCCTAGTGTGCCAGTTTACTTCACCTTGTTCAGTTTTCATGCCCAGGTAGTTGTCCTTAATTACATATAAAATAGGAGTCTTAGACCCAACCTTCTACTGGAATGTAGAACGTAGGAAAAGAGTAGGCCATTCAGCCCCTTCAGCTTGATCTGCCATTTAACGAGATCATGGCTGATCTGTGGCCTAACTCCATATACTTGCTAAGGCCCATAATATCTTTGCTTAACGAAAAATTATCTGTCTTAGATTTAAAACTAACAATTGGTTTAGTATCATCTACTACCCTTTAATAGGTTCCTAATATCTCCGGATAACCTTAGACTATGCACTCTAATTATAGAATTTCCAACCAGTAGGAATGGTTTATCATTATCTACCCTGTCTTTTCCCATTAATGCCTTAAAGACTTTGATCAGATACCCCTTAATCTTATAAATTCTACAGAAAGCAGGCCTAATTTATAAAATATTTCTTCATAACATAATCCCTGAAGTCCAGGTATCATTCTTGTAAACCTACATTGTACTCCTTCCCAAGGTATGATACCCAGATCTGTTCTGAGGTCAGGCATTCCATATACTTCACTGACTCTGACTTTATTTTTCTGACTCTTTCCCTCATATTGCACGGCTGGGAGTTAATATTAAGGGCTGTGTGTCCAGCATGAATCATAACGTAAAGTTGCTGTTAAGTTCATACAATGAGCCCGAGAACCTAGATTTTCATGTCTCAAATTACCAACCCATGATTTTCCTTTCCATTGAAACTAATAGAAGGAAAATTGTGGATTGTAATGCCAAGACACATGTGAAGTAAAGTTAAGTTGTACTTTGCAAATAAAGTTTAGATTTGCATTTGAAATTGTACCATGTTGTAGAGTTCTACTTGACTGGCACTGTAGGCTTCTAAACGACTTCCCTTTGCCCCTGAAACACAATTAAAGAAAAAAGAAAATTTAAATTACCATCAATTCCTTCAGAACGTGCTTCCACACAGAAATATGTAGTTAGTAGAACACTTCAAAACAAAACATGTGAAAGTTATTACTCAAAATTTAAATATTGCTGAACAGTTGTATGTGTCCACATTTGGGATATATGTTCAATTCTGGGTAGCTTATTTATGGAAGGATGTCAAAGCCTTGGATAGAGTGCAAAGGAGATTTATATGAATTATATCTGACGTGAAGTGTTTTCGATATAAAGAAAGATTAGTGAAATTGGGCTTATTCTCCCTGGCACAGAGAAGATTAAGTGGTGATCCAATTGAGACATTCAAAATTATGAAGAATTTTGACAGAGTAAAGAATGATGTTCTGTTTCCACTAGTTAGTCAGTAACTCAGGGTCAAAATTCAAGACTGTCATCAAGAGAGTTCAGAGTTAGTTGAGGAGAAACCTCCTTACTCAATGTGTTGTTAGGATTTGGAATGCACTGCCCGAGAGTGGTGAAGGTGGATTCCATAGGATGTTTCAAAAGAGAGCTAGATATTTCTTTGAAAGTGATGAATTTGGGGGGCCTAAAGATAGGCCTGGAAAATGGGACTAGCTGGGTAGCTATTACAGAAACTGGTACCAACATGATGGGCTGAATGGCCTTTTTACTGTAAAATTCTCTGATTTTATGTTGCCAAACTTTTTCACCTTCCACCAATCACAGCAAATGTGAAACTACCAAATTTCAATTGATAATGTCAATTTATAAGCAATGGGAATCAATAGGCTCTCTGAAGGAGACACAATAAAGGACTAAGGCTCAAACGTATTTCTTTTCTTTGCAGAGAAAAAGTCCATTCATATGATTATATGTCACTTCTAGTAAGTGTATATGAACCAAGCTGTAAGCTTGACGCAAGACAGAAAGTGCTGGAGGAACTCAGCATGTCCGGAAGCATTTGTAGAGAGACAGGAACAGAGATAAACTTTCAAGTCCAGTATGACTCTCCTTCAGAACTTGACTGATTATCTTAAATTATTTGCAGGTATTAACTGTTTGTGTATTCAAGTTTGTTCACAAAGATGCCCTCTCCATGGCAACGCCTCGGCTAATCAGAGACAAATTGCTAACCAATCAGCACCGCTTTTTCCTGCAGTATAAATTATGATTACCTGAAATTTGACATTCCTGTGTTTGTCTTGTTGAGTGCATGACAAATAGCTTCAGCAACATGCCTCTCTTTTCAGCAGTATTCATTTCTGTACCACTAAATGATTAAGTTTTCAATATTAAGACGCATTAATGATAATCCAAATAAACACCAGCATTATCCAGATGAATAATCAGAACATTAACACAGTGGTAATATTGCTGGACAACAAATACAGAAATCTGGTTTAATGCTCCAGGACATGGGAGCATTCCACTAAATTTCACAATGGAACTTAAGGAATTTTTAAAAAAGTAATGATGATCATGAAGATAGGATTGTGATAATGAATATGAATGATTTTATTGTCATGTGTATTTTACAGTGAGAAAAAACATTAAAATATAGAGAAAAGGTTTTCCACTGCTGCCATTTTGAATAGTTTAAGAACAACAAAAGAACAAGGAAGATATATGAAGGGAATCCATCAGTCCTGAGCCAGCTCATCATCAACTGTGCTGCCATCCCTCCTGCCACCATCTATACCGGACCCAACCGACTATGAAGTTGCCACTCTTCAGGTACCATCTTTTGCAGCTGGGCTAATTCTCTTCTGCCAACACCTTGCTGCTGCCTGCGCTGTCCCCTCCATCTCTGCCCAGGGGGCCTGCCTTGATGTCACTGTTCTGCCCTTCTGCCACCGCTTCACTGCTGCCAGCACCAGAACTAACCAACAACAGTTATCGATCCTCAGATGCCACCTTTCACCGCTGGGCCGAAATTGTCTCCACGGATATAGCGGCTACTGATTCCAATACCAGGTCCTGTGCTTGCCTGGAGAAGTAAGTAAGGGCTTGCTTGAGTCTCCTCAAGGCTCATCCATTGCTGCTACAACATCCACACTGGGCTCACTCTAGCCAATGTTGGGTTCAATCACTGCAGCCATGAGATCTATGCAAGGATCCCTTACCGCTGCCAATGCCGTCGAGTTCAGGACAAGAGATAAGTAAAGGAAAGGGGAAGAAAAGGAACAAGAAGAGAGGAAATAAAAATAGAAACAACAGAAAAGTGGTGGAGTGGATAAGCCATGGCTCAGGAGCCCTTCTCTGTCACCATCTTGTTGACAAAACCTAACTGATTCACTAATTTCAGAGATGATGGGAACTGCAGATGCTGGAGATTCCAAGATAATAAAATGTGAGGCTGGACGAACACAGCAGGCCAAGCAGCATCTCAGGAGCACAAAAGCTGACGTTTCGGGCCTAGACCCTTCATCAGAGAGGGACATACCCATCTCTGATGAAGGGTCTAGGCCCGAAACGTCAGCTTTTGTGCTCCTGAGATGCTGCTTGGCCTGCTGTGTTCGTCCAGCCTCACATTTTATTATCTTTGATTCACTAATTTGCTTTGGGGAATAACTTTGCTGTCCTCATCTGGTTTGGTCTACATCAGACTCCAAACCCATAGGAATATGCTGTACTCCTAAGTCCTCACTGAAACTGGTGGAACTGAGCAAACCACTCATCAAACCTAACTTCTATAAAGGAGCAGATGACCAGTAAAACTGCAAGGATCATCTGAGCACAAGACATCACAAAGTCATAACCAGTTCACTCAGACCAACAGTCATCCAGACTAATATCTAGAGACTTGTGCCAAAAATAGTAGTGTAGTCCAACAGACCAGTGAAGCACCAGACTGATGAAGTCACACACATTGAATAAAACTTTTCGGTAAAGTTCCAAATGCCTCCAACACCAGCTCTGGTTATGTCCTGCACTGCCATCATCATCACCGGATATGTTCTGCACATGTGACGGTCTAGTGGTATTGTCATTATACTGGTATTGTTCTGGGGAGTAGTAACGTTCAGTAGTGGTATTTAAGTTCAATAAAAATCTGGAATGAAAGGTCACTGTTGCTTGCTGGAAAAAGATCCATTTGCCATCCTTACCTGGTCTGGCCTACATGTAAAACCAGACTCACAGCAATGTGGTTGATTCCTAACTACCCTCTGAAATGGCCCAGCAAGCCATCCAGTTGTATCAACTGCAAGAAAGGAACAAAGAAATGAAACTGGACAGACACCATTTGACATTGACTTAGGCACAAATGACAACGGTGAAGGCCTGGTGATCTGCAAAGTCTTCCTTACTAATATTTAGTGGAAAAATGGGGAACAGCTGTATCATAGACAAGTCGAGCAACAACCTGATATTTTCATAATCATCTTATACACGTTCCAGAGAACGACATGATCCTATGTGGGACATCCTGTACCACTAGCAGGACATACCCAGCAGAGATGGTAGCACAGTCGGGGATACTATCAGGAGGGAGCTGTACTAGGAGTCCTCAAAATTAACACCAGATCCCATCAATTCTCATGGTATCAGGTTAGTAATGGGAAAGGAAACGTTCCGCAGATTACCATGCACTAGCCCCCCCTAGTTGATGATCAGTTCTCCTCCATGTTGAACAGCACTTGGAGGATTCACTGAAGGGAGCAAGAGTGAAGAATGTTGAGGTTTGGCAGCAGCACTACTGATTAAGGTGATCGAGTCCTACAGGACATAGCCACTTGACTGCGTTTGTGGCAGGTGGCGGGAGAACCAACAAGAAGGAGAAACAGACTTGTTCTCATCCTCACCAATCAGCCCACCACAGATGCATCCATCTGTTACAGTATCGGTAAGAGAGATCAACGCACAGCACTTCTGGAGACGAAATTCCATCCTCACATGAAGAATATCTTTCATTGTGTTGTGTGACACCATGCTAAGTGGGATAAACTTAAAACAGATCCAGCAATGGGATGAAGGGTCTAGGCCCGAAATGTCAGCTTTTGTGCTCCTGAGATGCTGCTTGGCCTGCTGTGTTCATCCAGCTTCAATACTCCAACCTCATTGTTCCCCAACCCCGCACAGCCCGTTTCTATCTCCTTCCCAAAATCCACAAACCTGCCTGCCCTGGTCGACCCATTGTCTCAGCCTGTTCCTGCCCCACCAAACTCATCTCCACCTATCTCGACTCCATTTTCTCCCCTTTGGTCCAGGAACTCCCTACCTACATCCGTGACACCACCCACACCCTCCACCTCCTCCAGGACTTCCAATTCCCTGGCCCCCAACACCTCATTTTCACCATGGACGTCCAGTCCCTATACATCTGTGTTCGGCATGCAGATGGCCTCAAGGCCCTCCGCTTCTTCCTGTCCTGCAGGCCCGACCAGTCTCCCTCCACCGACACCCTCATCCGCCTAGCCGAACTCGTCCTCACCCTCAACAACTCTTTTGACTCCTCCCACTTCCTACAGACTAAGGGGGTGGCCATGGGCACCCGCATGGGCCCCAGCTATGCCTGCCTCTTTGTAGGTTACGTGGAACAGTCCCTCTTCTGCACCTACACAGGCCCCAAACCCCACCTCTTCCTCCGTTACATTGATGACTGTATCGGCGCCGCCTCTTGCTCCCCAGAGGAGCTCGAACAGTTCATCCACTTCACCAACACCTTCCACCCCAACCTTCAGTTCACCTGGGCCATCTCCAGCACATCCCTCACCTTCCTGGACCTCTCAGTCTCCATCTCAGGCAACCAGCTTGTAACTGATGTCCATTTCAAGCCCACCGACTCCCACAGCTACCTAGAATACACCTCCTCCCACCCACCCTCCTGCAAAAATTCCATCCCCTATTCCCAATTCCTCCACCTCCGCCGCATCTGCTCCCATGATGAGGCATTCTACTCCTGCACATCCCAGATGTCCGAGTTCTTCAAGGACCGCAAGTTTCCCCCCACAGTGGTCGAGAACGCCCTTGACCACGTCTCCCGCATTTCCCGCAACACATCCCTCACACCCTGTCCCCGCCACAACCACCCAAAGAGGATCCCCCTCGTTCTCACACACCACCCCACCAACCTCCGGATACGACGCATCATCCTCCAACACTTCCGCCATCTACAATCCGACCCCACCGCCCAAGACATTTTTCCATCCCCACCCCTGTCTGCTTTCCGGAGAGACCACTCACTCCGTGACTCCCTTGTTCGCTCCACACTGCCCTCCAACCCCACCACACACGGCACCTTCCCCTGCAACCGCAGGAAATGCTACACTTGCCCCCACACCTTCTCCCTCACCCCTATCCCAGGCCCCAAGATGACTTTCCAAATTAAGCAGAGGTTCACCTGCACATCTGCCAATGTGGTATACTGCATCCACTGTACCCGGTGTGGCTTCCTCTACATTGGGGAAACCAAGCGGAGGCTTGGGGACCGCTTTGCAGAACACCTCCGCTCGGTTCGCAATAAACAACTGCACCTCCCTGTCGCGAACCATTTCCACTCCCCCTCCCATTCTTTAGATGACATGTCCATCATGGGCCTCCTGCAGTGCCACAATGATGCCACCCGAAGGTTGCAGGAACAGCAACTCATATTCCGCTTGGGAACCCTGCAGCCCAATGGCATCAATGTGGACTTCACCAGCTTCAAAATCTCCCCTTCCCCCACCGCATCCCAAAACCAGTCCAGTTCGTCCCCTCCCCCCACTGCACCACACAACCAGCCCAGCTCTTCCCCTCCACCCACTGCATCCCAAAACCAGTCCAACCTGTCTCTGCTTCCCTAACCTGTTCTTCCTCTCGCCCATCCCTTCCTCCCGCCCCAAGCCGCACCTCCATCTCCTACCTACCAACCTCATCCCACCTCCTTGACCTGTCCGTCTTCCCTGGACTGACCTAACCCCTCCCTACGTCCCCACCTATACTCTCCTCTCCACCTATCTTGTTTTCTCTCCATCTTCGGTCCGCCTCCCCCTCTCTCCCTATTTATTCCAGAACCCTCACCCCATCCCCCTCTCTGATGAAGGGTCTAGGCCCGAAACATCAGCTTTTGTGCTCCTGAGATGCTGCTGGGCCTGCTGTGTTCATCCAGCCTCACATTTTATTATCTCACACTTTGTTGTCTTGGATTCTCCAGCATCTGCAGTTCCCATTATCTCTGCCCCCAGCAACTCAAAGCTGGCCACCTGTGAAGCACTGAGGGCCATCAGCAGCAGCCAAATTGAACTTAAACGCAATCTCCAAAAACGTGGCCTGGCATGTTCCCCACTCTATCATTGCCATCAAGCCAAGATATCAACCCTGGGTGAATGAAAAGTGTAGGAGGGCACATTAAGTGCAGCCTAATCTAAAAATAACAGTGGAAGAACCGTAGATACTGTACTATTTGTGTTTTAATTATTTGTACAACATTTGTAGGTGTTTGTAAGCCACTAGAGTTAGTTTCACACTTCAAGGTGTTAAGACTAACTACCCACTCATATGTATGAAATTAACAGTTAAGCATATTTCTGGAAGCCTCTCATCAATTTGTCTAGTTGTCCAGTAACAGTGATCAAAATAGAGAAAGTTCAGAGGAATACACTGATTAACATCAAGAGAGATTATTGGGAATATATTGAGGTGAAGTTGAGGAATTGGAAGACCTATTGAAAATGGGGACAAAAACAGAAGTTGCTGGAAAAGCTCAGCAGGTCTGGCAGCATCTGTGAAGAAAAAATCAGAGTTAATATTGTGGAACTGAAGAAGGGTCACTGGACCTGAAATGTTAACTCTGATTTTTCTCCACTGATGCTGCCACACCTGCTCAGCTTTTCCAGCAACTTCTGTTTTTGTTCCTGATTTACAGCATCCGCAGTTCTTTTGGTTTCTATTGAAAATGGGGCTATTGACACCTGTGAGGAACACTAGCACTCATGCAGAGTAAAAATACATCTGTCACAGCACGACTCAAGTGACCATCAAGCAGGCCCGACAGCCCATTGAACATATGGCTCAGATGCCTAGATAGATTTGGTGGAAGTATACAATATGTTCAAATAAATATTTTCATTGAATTGAGGTGTGCTGTGCTCTAATCAGCCTACCACTCCATAACGGACAGTAACTGAACAATGAAGATATTGGCTCTTCCACTGATAAGGAGATAGAAGAAAATGAAGATCAGGCAAAAGATGCTGCAGAACACCAGGGCAACAGGCCAACTGTTCAAAGGTGTATGCACTCATACGCAAACAGTTCCAAAATGACTGATCCTTGCTCACTATAAAGGTTCAGCACTCTACTGCCTTCATGGTCTCTCGTTTATTAACCGGACCATTTAGCTGGTTTCAGCTAGAATTGCTCCTATAACTTGATCTTTGCCTGCAAGATGAAAATAGTAAGGTTAATATAAAGCATAAGAATGATACTGATCCTTCATGGGAAGTGGCTGTTGCTGGTAAGGCTAGTAGCATTTGTTGCCCATCTCTAATTACCCTTGAGAAGATGGCACTGAGCTATTTTTTTCAACCAGCAAGTACATTTAGGGTAGATAGTGTTGTTGCAAAGGAACTTGTAGGTGGTGTTTGTCACTCACCTGCTACCATTGTACTTCTAGGTAATAGAAGTTGCAGGTTTGGAAACTGTCAAAGGAGGCTTACTGTATTGCTACAATATATCTGTCATATGGCACACACTGCAGACACTCTGTGTAGGTGATGGAGACAGAGAATATTTAAGGTGGTTGATGGTTAGCTGATCAAATTGCCTTCTTTATCCTAATAGTATCTTCCATTCATTCACAGGATGTGGCCTTCGCTGCCTGGGTCAGCATTTATTGCCCTTCCCTAAAGCCCTTTGAGAAGCCTGTGAGCTGCATTCTTGAATCCTGCAGTCCTTTTGGTACAGACACAATGCTGTTAGGGAGGGAATTCCATCCACTGAAGGAACAGCATTATATTTCCACACAAGAATAGCTAATATCTCAGAGGGAACTCACAGGTCCTCGTCCTTTTAGATGGTAGTAGTTGTGGGTTTGAAAAATGCTATCCAAGGAGCCTTAGTGAATTACTGCAACATATCTTGTAGACCATACATGCTGTTGCTATTATGTATTCGTCGTGATGGTGTGAATGTTTCTGGATGTGGTGCCAATTATGCCAGCTGCTCTGTTGGCAATGGTGTCAAGCTTCTTCAATATTGTTGTAACTCATCCTTGCCTCATCCAGGCAAGTGGAGAGTATAGACCCTTCTTGACAAACGTCAGCTTTCCTGCTCCTGTGATCTGCTTGGCCTGCTGTGTTCATCCAGCTCTACACCTTGTTATCTCAGATTCTCTAGCATCTGCAGTTCCTACCATCCCTGAACAAGGACTCCCAAGCCCCTTTGTGCTTCAGATTTCCAAAGCCTTTCCTCATTTATAAAATAGTCTACATCTTTATTCTTCCTACCAAAGTGCATAACTATATACTTTCTCACACTGTGTTCCAACTGCCACTTACTTGCCTACTCTCCGAACCTGGCTAAGTCCTTTTGCAGCCTTCCCACTTGCTCATCACTACCTTCCCTCCACTTATCATTGTGTTATCTGAAAACTTAGCAACAATGCCCTCAGTTACTTTGTCCAGATTGTTAATGTATAATGTGAATGGTCCAAACACTGACTCCTGCAGAACTCCACTACTGACCGAAAAAGACCCTTTTATCCATTCTTTCTGCCTTCTGCCAGACAGCCAAACCTCTATCCAAGCTAGTACCTTGCCCCTAACACCATGGGCTCTTATCCTATTCAGCAGCCTCCTTGGACTTTTGGAAGTCCAAAAAGATCACATCCAATGCCTCTTCTTTGTCTAATCATTTTCTGATGATATGACCATTGGAAATAGCATGCAAAATAGTTTGTACTTGGCTGGCAGTTAGGGATAAAGGTAATTCACTCTGTTTGGCTAGCTGTAAAAACTGATATTCTTCATCTGTACATTTGTACTGGGGCATTAGCTTGTCACATATCCACTAATGACTTAGATACAGAAATACAGATTTGTTTATTCAAGTTTGCAAATGACCTAGTGTTAAAGATAAATATGTGTGGATGTGAACAAAGAGTTAAAAAGGGACTAAGCAGTCCAAATAACTGGACAGTACTATGACAGACAGTTGACATATGAAACTGTAAAGTCATCTACTGTGGATCTATGGAAGATGTATTAGAATATTTTCTAAATATTGAAGTCTTTATAGAAATAAAGAGCAATGGAGGGAAAGGAATTAAGTATCCATGCATACAGATGCAAAAAGTCATAGTTCGGAGATATGGATAGGTTCAAAGCTTATCCTATCTTTGGATCAAAATCCAGACTTAACTGTCTTGTTATTCTCAACTGCAGAGAGGAATAATCATCTGGAATGATTAAAGTTTTCTTAGAAAAGATATTAGGATTTAGATCAACTGGCAGACAGATATAACTTGGTTGACAAGCACTGAATCAGTTGCTTACCAGATTTCCGGGACGGTGGATGCCGAAGGCATGGTCCACCATTGCACTCTTCTAGTTGTTTTATATTTGGACCAACAATCAGTATTTTATTTATATTAGCTAATCCCAACACCTAAAATATTGCAGAGAACAAAATGTGTTAGTCACTGCTAAAGAAGACCTCTTCACAAAAATTCTAAACTGAATTATATACTCTACAAATAGAAAAAAATAATTTGCGCTTCTTTCAACTTTGACCAGACATATTTTGAGATTGAATACAGGGAACAGTGATCCAACATAACCGAAGTGGTTACAAAAAAAATTTTACTGCTGGTGATTCATTCATATGGTTGTCCACAGGTGGACAGGTGGGTTTGTTGAATGAGTTACAGAAGGTTGCTTTCATGTATCTGTTCACTAGTTTTCACAAGTTTCTGCAACTCTTAGACAATAACTTATTTTCCTAGTAACAATGAAGTTGCAACACAGAGCAGGCAGGGTAGCTTCATGGGGCAGGTTAAGAGGTGGGAGCTCGATGTTCCTAAGGTTGTCAAATTGACTACTGTTAACACATGCAGCGTGTGTATCTTTGATGGTTGAGGAACAAAGATAATTTATGTGCTTGCGGGATAGAACACACAATCAGAGAAAAAGATCAAGAATTGGAGGTGGGGTCATTTATTCTCATGTCAATGGAAGAAAAGGCTTTAGAGTTAATAAGTTCTGGATGGTGAGCAGGCAACTGCTTACAATGAGACAGATGTGGTGTCTGAGAAAGTGAGTGGCCCTTTGGATAGGCAGCATCGATCCCCTAATGAGCACTAAGTATAGTCTAGCACTGGTTATGTACAGGTCCAGATAATGAGTAATCAGAAGGATGTGCCCTTCATCACTCTTTTCTCTTTTGCAGCTTATGGACAAGAGCAGTTAGCTACAGAGCCAATAGGACAACCTTCCACTTGTAAGGAGAAGGAGGAAACCTCAGAGGATGCTATATCACATTATTTGCCACATCCTCCACCAGTACAAATACTCTCATATTGTTGTGTAATTACATGCAAATAGTAATAGGATCATAATCTTTACTAAAGCAGCTGATGGAGACGATGGTGCCTGAAGTCATTCATACACAGAGAACTGTGGACGCCACACCAATACTCAGCTTTGGGCTGAAAATGTGTTTCTTGCGGATTGGTTGTGATGTTACTGCTGTATTGTAAGGTATGTGAACATCTGATCGAATTCCATGTGAGAATGATCCAATTGTGCATCCAGGCCACATGTGCTGCTATGTGTCCAGTACCTGTGTGGAATTCTGATCCAAGAAGGTGGTGATCCTCTTCAGAGAGCTACATCTTCCAAACTACCGAGCCAATGCCAGGAATGCATGTGGACTTGTGTGCCTTCAGCCCTCCATGAATTTGGCTGGGTGAAAGATGACACAGATGCCTGGATTCAGACCAAGCCCTTGAACATCTCAAGTGAACACAGAAGGACTAGTGTGCCCTGATAGGGGACAGAATCAGCTGCCTGATATATATGGGATTTCTCTCAGGATCCTGACATGGATGGTTGATCTCTGTACCCCTGATAGTGATACTAATGCCTCAGGAGAAAATATGGTAGATATGCATACTGCACCTGTGCTGAAGAACCCCAGTATGCCTGTGCTGTCATGGCCTCAGGCAACAACAGGACAAAAGCCAGGAGCAGAAAAGTCTGCAGCCTGTCCCCACTTCAGCTGACAAAACACTGTGCAAGATCACCTCCAAGAATGTGAGGTCCACTGAGATGCATGAGAGTTTCACAAAATTATTTAATGAGTTCTGATATCCTGCACCACATACTCATTTGTACACTACTGGGCCATTGGCAGACTGATAGTGTGATGGGAAGGAAGTCACTGAATGAGATCAGCTCACTTTCCATGCTGCTGCCTCATGGCAATGTGTCCAGGGAGCTGGTAAGTGCATTCCAAGAAAGAGCAATGGAATTATTGAAGAAGATTAATTTGCTTGAATATTCATAAGAATATTCATGAGAAATGGGTCTGTAGTAGTAGGTCAACTGATTTCTTACAGTCCAGAGAAGACCTCACATTGCCTAAGGTTGTTCAACTTGTTGAAACTCATAAACAGAACAAATCCTTAGTCTAGGGAGACAGAGGTCTTACCTAAGAGCACATGCTAAGACTGTCCAGTTTGTTAAAGTGCAAGCCACAGAGGCCAATTAGAAATCAAAAGCAATGGAAAAAGGGCTCATACTGGGGCCAGAAATATCCTCAACGGCAGGAAAACTGCCCAACAACTGCACAACAGTGTGCCAAATCTGTCACATAAAGAGTAATTTGTCTGTAACAGAACAAAACCATCCAAGCTGTGGGACAAACAGTAAAAATAAATCAGAATAACATACTCCCCTGTGCAGGAAATGGATGCTAATGAAGACCAAGTGCATTTTTTTCTGACAGATGTCACAGATGCTCAAGATGACATCTGGTATTCTGACATTTCTGTTTATGGCAAGAACTTGTTTTAAATTAGATACCAGGGTCCGTGAGTCATTCTTTCTGATACTGTAGACTGGCTCAGTTCTGCGTATCAGTTCTAATCAACAGCATTTCTGATGTCCATTTCAAGCCCACTGACTCCCACAGCTACCTAGAATACACCACCTCCCACCCACCCTCCTGCAAAAATTCCATCCCCTATTCCCAATTCCTCCGCCTCCGCCGCATCTGCACCCACAATGAGGCATTCCACTCCCGCACATCCCAGATGTCCATGTTCTTCAAGGACCGCAACTTTCCCCCCGCAGTGGTCGAGAACGGCCTTGACCACGTCTCCCGCATTTCCCGCAACACATCCCTCACACCCCGCCCCCGCCACAACCGCCCCCAGAGGATCCCCCTCGTTCTCACATACCACCCCACCAACCTCCAGATACAATGTATCATCCTCCGACACTTCCACCATCTACAATCCGACCTCACCACCCAAGCTATTTTTCCATCCCCACCCTTGTCTGCTTTCCGGAGAGACCACTCTCTCCGCGACTCCCTTGTCCACTCCACACTCCCCTCCAACACCTACAACCTTCCCCTGCAACCGCAAGAAGTGCTACACTTGCCCTCACACCTCCTCCCTCACCCCCATCCCAGGCCCCAAGATGACCTTCCACATCAAGCAGATGTTCACCTGCACATCTGCCAATGTGGTATATTGTATCCATTGCACCCAGTGTGGCTTCCTCTACATTGGGGAAACCAAGCGGAGGCTTGGGGACCACTTTGCAGAACAACTCTGCTCGGTTCGCAACAAACAACTGCATCTCCCAGTTGCGAACCATTTCAACTCCCCCTCTCATTCCTCAGACGACATGTCCATCATGGGCCTCCTGCAGTGCCACAATGATGCCTCCCGAAGGTTGCAGGAACAGCAACTCATATTCCGCTTGGGAACCCTGCAGCCCAATGGCATCAATGTGGACTTCACAAGCTTCAAAATCTCCCCTTCCCCCACTGCATCCCAAAACCAGCCCAGTTCTTCCCCTCCTCCCCCCACTGCATCACAAAACCAGCCCAGCTCGTCCCCTCCCACCACTGCATCCCAAAACCAGCCCAGCCTGTCTCTGCTTCCCTAACCTGTTCTTCGTCTCACCCATCCCCTCCTCCCACCGCAAGCTGCACCTCCATTTCCGACCTACCACCTCATCCCGCGTCCTTGACCTGTCCATCTTCCCTGGACTGACCTATCACCTCCCTACCTCCTCACCTATACTCTCCTCTCTACCTATCTTGTTTTCTCTCCATCTTCGGTCCGCCTCCCCCTCTCTCCCTATTTATTCCAGAACCCTCACCCCATCCCCCTCTCTGATGAAGGGTCTAGGCCCGAAACGTCAGCTTTTGTGCTCCTGAAATGCTGCTGGGCCTGCTGTGTTCATCCAGCCTCACATTTTATTATCTTGGATTCTCCAGCATCTGCAGTTCCCATTATCACTACTCCTACTCATCTTGTTTATTTCAAATAGCTCTAGTCCAACCAGTATGTTTGATTCAAAATATTATTTTTTTAAACCTCTTGGGCCAGAATCAGGGAGGGTTTAAACTAGTTTGGCAGGGGGGTGGGAACCAGAGCTACACATCTGAAGGGGGTGGGGGCGTAGTAGTAGATGAGGCAGTGGCAGGATGCAGTGAATCTACCGGGAAGGTTTTTCATGTGATGGAACGAAGGGATCGCTTAAAATGTGCCTGCTTTAATGCAAGGAGTGTCAGAAATAAGAGTGATGAACTTAGAGCATGGATCAGTACTTGGGACTATGATGTTGTGGCCATAACGGAGATGTGGGTTTCACGGGGCAGGAATGGTCGCTAAATGTTCCAGTGTTTAGAACATTTAAAAAGAACAGGGAGGGGGGAAAAAGAGGAGGTGTAGCGTTGCTAATCAGAGAGTGCATCACAGCAAAAGAAGTGAAGGTTGCAGAGGAAGGTTTGTCGACTGAGTCAGTATAGGTGGAAGTTAGGAACAGAGAGGGAGCAGTCACCTCATTGGAGGTTTTCTACAGACCCCCAAATAGCAGTAGGGAGATCAAAGAACTCATAGGCCAGCAGATTGTTGAAAAGTGCAAACGTAGCAGGGTTGTTGTTATGGGTGACTTCACCTGTCCCAATATTGATTGGAACCTCCTTTGTGCAGATGGTTTGGATGGAGCTGTTTTTGTCAGGTGTGTTCAGGAGGGTTTCCTTACTCAGTATGTGGACAGGCCGACGAGGGGAGAGGCCATTTTGGATTTGGTGCTCGGCAATGAGCCAGGACAGGTGTCAGATCTCGCGATGGGAGAACACTTTGGTGACAGTGACCACAACAGCGTCACATTTACCATAGCCATGGAAAAGGGAAGGAGCAGTTACCAGGGGAAGATATTTAACTGGGGAAAAGGAAACTATGACGCTATCAGGCAGGAGTTGGGAAGTACAGATTGGGAGCAATTGTTCCACAGAAAGGGCACAACAGACATGTGGAGACTGTTTAAGGAGCAGTTGTTGCGAGTGATGCATAAATTTGTTCCTCTGAGACAGGTAAGAAGGGTTAAGATTAAGGAGGCTTGGATGACGGGAACAGAGGTGCTTCTCGTCAAAAGGAAAAAGACAGCTTAGTAAGGCGGAGGAAGCAAGGGTCTAGCACAGCTTTAGAGGATTACAGGCTTGCTCAGAAGGAGCTCAAAAGTGGACTGAGGAGGGCCAGGAGGGGGCACGAGCAAGGCTTGGCAGGAAGGATTAGGGAGAACCCGAAGGCATTTTACTCATACGTGAAGAATAAGAGAATGATCATGGAGAAGGTAGGGCCGATCAGGGATAGCGTAGGGAACTTGTGCGTGGAGTCTGAGCAGACAGGGGAAGCCCTAAATGAGTTTTTTGCTTTGGCTTTCACTAAGGAAAGGGACCTTGTTGTGAATGAGAACTTTGAGGAGCAGGAAAACAGGCTGGAACAGATCAAGATTGAGGAAGTTGATGTGCTGGAAATTTTGGCAAACATTAAGATTGATAAGTCCCCAGGGCCAGACCAGATTTATCCTAGGTTGCACCGGGAAGTGAGAAGGGAGGTTGCTAAGCTGCTGGCGAAGATCTTTGCTTCCTCACTCTCCATGGGAGTCATACTGGAAGATTGGAGGGAGGCAACAGCTGTTCCTCTTTTCAAGAAAGGGAATAGGGAATTCTCTGGAAATTACAGACCAGTCAGTCTTACGTCTGTGGTCAGCAAGGTTTTGGAAAGAATTCTGAGGGATAGGATTTATGACTATTTGGAAAAGCATAGCGTGATTAAAGGGAGTCAGCATGGCTTTGTGAGGGGCAGGTCATGCCTCACAAATCTTACTGAGTTCTTTGAGGAGGTCACGAGACAGGTTGACGAGGGTCGAGCAGTGGATGTGGTGTACATGGACTTCAGCAAGGCATTTGATAAGGTTCCCCATGGCAGGCTCATTCATAAAGTCAGGAGGTATGGGATACAGGGAGATTTGGCTGTCTGGATTCAGAATTGGTTGGCTGACAGGAGGCAGAGTGGTTGTAGATGGTAAGTATTCTGACTGGAGGTCAGTGCTGAGTGGTGTCCCGCAGGGCTCTGTTCTTGGGCCTCTGCTCTTTGTAGTTTTTAGAAATGACTTGGCTGAGGAGGTTGAGGGGTGGTTTAGTATGTTTGCTGAAGACACAAAGGTTGGAGGTGCTGTTGATAGTATCGAGAGCTATTGCAGGCTTCAGCGAGACATTTACAGTATGCAGAGCTGGGCTGAGAAATGGCAGATGGAGTTCAACCTGGATAAATGCGAACTGATGCATTTTGGAAGGTCGAACTTAAATGCTGAATATAGGATTAAAGGCAGGATTCTCGGCAGTGTGGGGGAACAGCGGGATCTTGGTGTTCAAGTGCATAGCTCCCTCAAAGTTGCCACCAAAGTGGATAAGGTTGTTAAGAAAGCATATGGTGTTTTGGCTTTCATTAACAGAGGGATTGAGTTTAAGAGCAGCGAGGTTTTGCTGCAGCTCTACAAAGCCCTGGTGAGACCACACTTGGAATATTGTGTCCAGTTCTGGTCGCCCTATTATAGGAAAGATGTGGAGGCTTTGGAGAGGGTGCAAAGGAGGTTTACCAGGATGCTGCCTGGACTGGAGGGCTTGTCTTATGAGGAGAGGTTGACTGAGCTCGGACTTTTCTCTCTGGAGAGAAGGAGGAAGAGAGGTGACCTGATCGAGGTGTACTAGGTAATGAGAGGCATGGATAGAGTCAATAGCCAGAGACTTTTCCTCAGGGTAGGATTGACTGCCACAAGGGGTCATAGTTTTAAGGTGTTAGGAGGCAGGTATAGAGGAGACGTCAGAGGGAAGTTCTTCACCCAGAGAGTTGTGAGCGCATGGAATACTTTGCCAGTGGTAGTCGTGGAAGCAGAGTCATTAGTGACATTTAAGCAACTGCTGGACGTGCACATGGACAGCAGTGAATTGAGGGGAATGTAGGTTAGGTTATTTTAGTTTTAGATTAGGACACGGCACAACATCGTGGGCCGAAGGGCCTGTACTGTGCTGTACTTTTCTATGTTCTAATCAAGCCCTTGTCCACTTATGGTGTCACTCCTAGTTGATTTCCTCAACTTAAAACAACACTGGAAACCACCAAACACCACTACAGAAACAGAGAGAGATAGCAGAACTTAATTAATAACTAACCTGAGACTGCATTAGTATCCCTTTAAATAGCATTGATGGGTTACATCTACCATCGAACATACACTTAGGTATATGTTCAAGAAAGGGCAGTAAATGAATTTTTGAGATTGAAACAATTAGCACTATTGTCAAATCAATTTGATGCACTGACTGATACCATGATCTTGTATACTTTGTAATCAATCTGGTCAGAGATGTTATGATAGGTCTCTGAAGCCAATGGGACATGAACCTGTGTCTTCTGGCCCAGAGGTATGGATATTACCACTGCACCATAACAGGCCTCCCTTATGTACTTTGTAAATTTTCTTTATTAGCCTATTTTTCCTAATCAACCTGTTCAAAGATATTATCACACAACTCTGGAGACTTGAACCCAGGCTCCCACTCCACGTGTATGGACCCTATCACTGTGCCACAAGGAAACTCCTTGTATACTTTGTATAATAACGACAAACACATGTACTGCCTGTACCTTGAACTTATTAAGTGAGTCACACTTGAGTCTGCATTCAGTGTGGACAACAATGCAGAGCCATAAATGGCAGCTAAACAATAGATACTATGAGGCTGAATTTTGCAGCCAAAGTGTCTTAGTCAGTAATAGTAATTGTTACAAAGTTGGAATGATCTGAAGTGTCCAGATTGTGCTACTCCTTGTCACTCAGTGATTCATATATGATAGTGAAGCACTAAAATTAATTCTTCTTACGCACTTCCAAATATATTATATAAGCACTGGTATTTTTAGAACTCATTTATCAACTATTTGAAGTTGGATTTCATACCTGGTGTGTAGTTTTTGAAATATAACAGGGAGCATCATATTGTCTCTGCGACTGTACATCCTCAGCACTTCCATAAACAAGAAATGCATCCTCTACTGTCCCATCATAAAGATCAAATCTGTTGTTCTTTTCTATATCCACCACGTAAGACCGAGCCAGATAAGCACAGATGCTATTATATGACCAGCCCTAGAAAAAAATTAACCACTGGTTTCAGGAAAAAATGCATTAATAATTTTGTACAGTTTTGATCACTTTTCAAATGAAAGCATCTTACATTTAAAGAATAACCAACAGTGGAGAATTTCAAGCTGTCAATAGGTAAATGGCAAAATAAATATTGAAACATAGGAAGATTTATAGCACAGAAGGAAAGCATTTAGCTCATGCCAGCAGAAAAAGTTTAACCCCACGTTTTATCTCTTGGTCTGTTGCCCTGTACATTATGACATCTCAAATGTATATCCAATTTTTTTAAAAAGTACAATTAGGGGTTTTGCCTGTACCAGACCTCAACATGTTCCAGGTGAAAAAAGTTATACTTCAACCTTCCCTCTAAATTGTTTGATGGTTTTGTTATTAAATGGCACATGTTTTCTACTTATGCAATATAGAAGATTCGTAATTAGGGAATGCAGAATGAGGGAGCACAATCTTAAAATGAGACTAGGCTATTTAAGTGAGAAATCAGGCAGCACTTTTCACACAAAGGGGAGTAAATATCAAGACTTCTCTCCCTAATACTAACAGCAAATAACTTTTAAATACAAATTAACAAAAACTAAAGAGGGAAAAATTCTCAGGAGACAGTTTGTAAAAGAATGCAACAGGAAGTAATTCTGTAGGTTAGTATTAACAACATTATCTAAAACCTGTGGCTGCAGGCACAAAGAAAAAAATCAATTTTTCTAACATAATGGGCAAAATAGGATCCTGTATCGTTGGCGCTTACTTGTCATGCATTATTTAAAGTATAATTATCATGAGATTTTACAATTTTTACCATTAATTCCTTTACTTGCTTATGGATGCCCATAATGTTTATTTTGCACTTTTTAGCACCATTACCTCCTTGGATAGGTGAGTGACTGGGACAATCTGCCACCAATTCTGGTACATGCAGTCAGTCTTGGATTCAACTCAGGACATGAGTTACACACAGCAAACTTTATACAGTAATAATGGACAGTAATCATAGACAATAATGAAATAGTGGATGAAATTAATAAACAAGATATCCATGGTAAAAGCTGTAAGTCAGGAGGTGGAAGCGAGAGAGGAACTTAATGAGATTCCAATCATTATGGAAGAATTACTAAGCAAACTGGTGGAGCTGGAGGCTTACAAGACTCCAGATCGAGATGGACTTCATCCTAGAATCTGAAAAGAAGTTGCTAATGAGATGTTTCAAGAGGAGACTGAACTGATTGATACTTTAAAGTGAGTAAGTTGTTTTATGAGGATAGATTTGACAGCCTGAGCTGGTTTCCATTTGAGTTTAGAATAATAAGTGGTGATTTAATTAAGTGGAAGTGCTGAATGGTCTTGATAAAGTGGATGTTGAAACAATATTTCCTCTAATGGATAAGACCAGATTTAGGAGGCATTGTTTTAAAATTAGCAGTCACCCTCTTAGCACAGAAATTAGGAGAATATTTTTCTCTCAGAAGGTTGTGCTACTTTGGGACTCTGCCTCAGAAAGTATTGAAAATGGGGTCATTGAATATTTTAAGGCACATAGACTTTTGTTGGGCAAGGGAATCAAAGGTTTTCAAGGACAGATAGACAGGTAGACTGTGGAACACAACAGATCAGCCATAGTCCTAGTGAATGGCAGAGCCATTTAAGGGGCTGTAATACCTATGTCTGCTCCTATTTTGTATGTTCAGTTGTAAAGATTCTCCTGGCAGAAAGCATTGACCTATTCTTTGCAATCCTCCTGAATATTTAGACTGCTGTTGTAAAGGGTTTGAGCTATTATGTTGTGTAGTAACATTGCAATAATTTCCAGCAAGAATAGACCTTCAAATGCAGGTATTCCACCAGTCTACAATATTCCCATTATTGATCACTAATAATTTTGAGTCTTGTTAGTTGATGAGAACTTGTTCATTTCTTAATGAAACTGTTTCTTGTAAATGATGTCTTGGGTTAATCTTTACTGGTTCCCAGTTGATGAGTATAGAAGTAGAAGGAAAACAGCAGGGAATTGTATCATTGATAATGGGAACTGCAGATGCTGGAGAATCCAAGATAACAAAGTGTGCCTGCTGTGTTCATCCAGCTCCACACTTTGTTATCAGGGAATTGCATCATGATAGCTTCCTGTTGAACATGCTGCTGGGGAAGTAGCCCAGAGGCGTACAGGAGGCTGGCTGCAATGTAGATTGGCAGTAGAAAATTTCCAAAGTTAATTAAGAAGGCTCCAGGGCCCAATTAAGAAGTTATAAGCACAAAATGCTGCCCTGATGCTCCAACAATCTCTCCAAAGAGGTTTCACCTTTGCTCTGCAGTGTTTACACCTTCAACCCTTTAAATTTTAGATTTCAAATATCCACTGTTTGGGCACACCTCCATTTTGAGATATTGACCTGCCTCGGCACTACCCACTTCTCCTGTTGAGGATTCAGAGCCAACAGCTTCTGATTAGGCTGGCAGATTGGAAGTTTGCATGCTATTTATAATTGTTTGTAATGGACCTGTAGTCTGTGGTAAAATTGTAAAGTAATTTCTCACGCTTAAAATTCTGGACTTCTAGAATGCCAGATGTGTTAGAAGTGAATTTCATTCTTCTTTTCCTTTTGAAACAGCTAATGACTAATACTGCAAATACTTTAGAAAATTTCCATATCATACTTTACTTCAGCTTGGTTCAGTTGATAGCACATTATTCTTTAAGCCAGTGGGTCATGGGTTCAATTTCATCTCCACGACTTGAGCACTTAAGTTAAACTGATTGCATGTTTTGTAGTTGTGTTTGTAGTTTTGCATGATTGTACGTTTTGTAGACACATTATCCTTTGATTGGAAAGTTGAGGTAATCTTATTTTGTTGATTCAAATTGAGTAGCAAGTTCCTTTTATGTCCTAGACAGCAATTTCCCCCAAACAAAAGAGAAATAGATTACCTATTCACCTCATACATACTTATGATCTTGCTGTGCATAAAATTGATATGTATAATTCAATCATTTATAAATTTCTTTGAAACATTATAGATAGACGTATTCCTTTTCTTGTTCAACCAAGTTTACTGTCTTGGTCTTGATTCATATGAGAACAGGAGAGCTAATTTCACGGAATCATGACAGTGTGGAAACAGGCCATTCGCCCCTCCGAAGAGCATCCCACCTAGCCCCCTACCCCTGCATTTGCCCACGTCTAACCCACCTGACCTAAACTTCCCTGAACACTATGGACCATTTAGTATGGCCAATCCATCTATCATGCACATTTTTGGACTGTGGGAGGAAACCGGAACACCTGGAGGAATCCCACGCAGACACGGGGAGAATGTGCAAACTCTACACAGACAGTTGCCTGAGTGTGGAATTGAACACAGGTCCCTGGTTAACCACTGAGCCACCGTAGCAGAAATTTAGTTTTCATAAAAGTCAATTTAGTAATCCTGCACTTTGTGTGGGCTGTCATACACGTAAGACTGCCAGGTTGGAGAACTAATACTAATATCAATGTTCCATTGCTGTCATTTTCCCTTTAAGAGAAGTTCCTTGCCTAAGATGCAGGATCTGAAAATTTATTCTGTAATACAAGTGACAAGGACATCATTACCTGATATGATATATCTTCCATCATGATTGTAATCGCAATGCGAATCCCTAGTGCTAGCCAGATTTTATACTCAAGAGAAGGAAATTCAGAAAAGACGTCAAAAGCTTCAAAGAGGTCATCAATTGAGATGTAACAAGTCTGAAAAGGGAAAAAACAATGACATAAATCGTGGAACGAAGAAAAATGATCTGTTATTTTTCTGAGAAGTAGGTCTACTGTTAGAACAAAGTAAATGGTATACTACGTCAGCTTTTGTGCTCCTGAGATGCTGCTTGGCCTGCTGTGTTCATCCAGCCTCACATCTTATTATCTTGGAATCTCCAGCATCTGCAGTTCCCATTATCTCTAAATGGTATACTTCATTGTCAACTTCATTGTTTTCTTTTCAATTTTGTGTGGAATAATAAATCAAAGGGTCCAAGACCACTGAAAACCAAGATCTTTAACTCTAAGACTTGAGTACTACAGACTGCATGGATTCTAGTCTGTACCAATTTTATTTCCATCTGTTTTTCCTTTTTGAAAGTACCTACTTTATTCAAGAATACGGCAAAGTTGCAAGAAGAAATACTCTGCACTGACCATGGTAAAATCAAAAAACATTTTTTAAATAGATGTTTACAATGGACTATGTAAAATTATCTGTATGACATATTACTGTTCACCAATTTCAGAGGTTACATGACAACAACGGGAATGCTGTTAGAGATGGGCTGTTAGTTTGGTGGATGTTAATACTGGGGGTCCTCATTTACGAATGTCTGATTTAGAATGTTTGTACTTATGAATGAGATCCAATATTAATATTAATTTTGAAGACCTGAAATGCAAACTGCAGTAGAACCTGGCCACAGACAGTATGAGGTAGGCAGAAGCAGGGTCAGCCAAACATTTTTTCCTTTGGCTGTACTTTTTATGGCATTCCACTGTAGGGTAACAGAACTCAAGTGCAGAAGTCTCAGCCTGTGCAACTGTTGAATAGGTTTGAGGTTTCTCAACCTGTTTAGATGAGAGTGACAGATGCAGGATGGATGGACTAACCAACGTGGCACTGTGCTACAAAAATCCATTCAAACGGGGCAAGCAAAATGGAATGCGGTAGTAGTAGGAGACAATATAATGAAGAAGATTGATGTTGTTCTTTGCAATAAAGAGTGAGTCCAGTGCTGGCTGCCCAGTTCCAGGGTCGAGATATCTGCTCTTGTTTGGAGGGCAACTTGCAAAGTGAGGAGGTGGAAATTTGTCAAGGTCCGCATCAGTACAAACAACTTAAAACAAGGAGAGAGGCTTTTCTGATAGTGTATGAGAAGAAAATTGCTAAATTAAGATATTGGACCTCAAAGACAATAACCTCTGGATTATTACCTGAGTCATATGCACATTATCATAGAATTAATAAAATTAGAGAGATGAATGCTTGGCTCAATGACTAGTGTGGGAGAAGTGTATTCTGATTTCTTAGGCACTGGAAACTTACAGGGAAAGTGCTCTTAACATTGCTAAAAAGGTTCTGGGATTTGAAGATGCTTCACAAATTTGCCAAGAAAGTTTAGAAAGACAGAGGAAGGATATATTTTTAGAATTAGCAAATACGTTAGAATTGGGTTTAACCAGGGACAAGAGGAAAACTGAAACTGTGATAGAGTTGGTCAAGTATTTAGGTATACCAGAGAAACAGGCAAGTGCAATGGAGTTAGGAAAACTTCGATTGCAAATGAAACAACTGAAGTTGGAGAATGAAAGGAAGGCGACAGTTTAAATTACGGTTACAAGCAGAAGAAAGGGAAAGTATATTTGAGTTGGAAAAGATGAAATTGGAACTTGAAGCAAAAAGACTTCAATTGACAGAAGGAAAAGTACAAGATAGAAGCAAGGACGAGCAAACTCACAGTTGCCAACAGCCTAGTAGGAATACATACAAATATGTCACAACATTACCAAAATTCAATCAGAAATATGTAGAAGCTTTTCTCATTTCCTTCGAGAAATTGGCTAAACAGATGAACTAGCCAGAGGATATGTGGATACTGTTAATTCAGACTAAGTTGGTAGGCAGGGCTAGAGAGCAGCGCGGTCAGGTGAGGTGTCAAAACAACACGAAGAAATAAAACAGGCTATTTTGAGTGCCTACGAATTAGTACCAGAAACATATACATAAAGGCTCAGAAACATACAGAAGGACCCAGGTCAGAGTTATGTTGAGTTTGAAAGAATTAAACTAGCAACTTCGAAACATGGGTGAGAGCATTACAGATAGAAAACACATTTGAGGATCATAGAGAGATTATTCTGCTGGAGGACTTTAAAAACTCACTTCTAGAGATGATCAGAACTCATATGGAAGAGTAGAAAGTTACCAAAGTAAGAAGAGCTGCGAAGATGGCGGATGAATATGTATTAGTCCATGATCAAAATTTAGCTTCTGATAGCAATTTCATTCCATGAGGAATAGAAACTGGGAAAAAGGGAGATCCTTCAATGAAAAACAAAAAGTAGACCACATTGGGAACACATTACCACAGGAGAAAGAAGAAACCCAAGTGTGTGAAAAGGAGGCAAGAGGCCTCTGGTGTTTTAACTGTAATAAGATGGGACACACAAAGTCAAAGTGCCAGTGACTTAAGAAAGGCACTAGGAAGAAGGATGGGATAAAAGACGCTAAACCAGTGGGATTGTTTGAGGTTGTGAAGGAAATCCCAAAAGGAGTTGAGGAGCTGCAGGACTGTGTGCGGCCTAGTGACGGGCTGGATAGTGAGACGGTGCCCAATCTCTACAAAGATCTAACCTCTGTGGGTAAGGATTACTTAGTAAGAACAGGGGGAGAAGGCAAAGGAGTTATAACATTGAGAGATACTGGAGCTAATCAGTCTGAATAGTAAGAGATCAAAGTATTTGCATTCATTCTGAATTGGGAATTGGCCAGTGGGATGGGAGAGGCAGATATTTTTCTTTTCCAATCACCACCACTCCCTCCCTGCACTCACCGATCAGCAACTCACCTACCTTACCCAGCTCCACCCCTCCTTTCTATTCATTTCAGAACTCCCATCCCCTTCTCCATTTCTAGAGAAGGGTCCCGACCCAAAACATTAACTTCCCTGCTCATATGATGACGTTTGGTCTGCTGTGTTCCTCCAGCTCCATACTGTGTTATCCCATTTATACTGTTTGTCATTAGAGATGCCCCAAATGAATCAACTCAGTTAATTCCACGTGAGTCGATTCTTGGACACAAAGTAAGAGGGTCCTTAAAATTAATTAAGGAAAAGTTGATAGGTCTGAGGTCAGAAATCTCAGAACTGGATCACGTATCTGAGGTGAGAGAAAGATTAAACAGTCGGTGAATTAGATAGACAACATCTGAAGCATCAACATCATCTAATGAAGCAAGAGGCAGGTAAGAAATTTAAAATTTGGATGTTTGCCCATGGGGATAAAGTATTGGTGCTGTTACCAATGGTAGGAGACCCCTTCAAATCAAGGTATAGTGGTCCTTATCAGATTGACAAGAAGTTGCGTCAGGTGAATTATCTGGTAAAGATGCCAGATAGAAAGAAGCTTTATCGGGTGTGTCATGTGAATACATTGAAACCCTACTATGACAGGGAACCAGAGAAACAGATCAGATTGAGGAATCAGAATTCAAATCATTTGATTTTTATGTGCCTCAAAGTAAGTTAAATAATGAGTAAGTTCTTAGAGAATGGGATAAGATAGTGAGCTATCTGTCTCAGGAACAGGTATGAACTGAAAGGCTTGTTGCAGAAATATGAGGACATACGTAGGAATAGAATGGGGAAGACTAGTACTATAATGCATGAGGTTGAAGTAGGGACCTGAAGAAGCCCTTGGAAGTATATAAGGAAAGTAGGAAATAACTTAAGCGAGGCATTAGAAGGACTAAAAGGAGTCATGAAAAATTGTCAGTAAACAGGAATAAGGAGAATTCCAAGACTTTTTATACATACGTAAAAAGCTAGTCAGTAGCCTAGGAAAGGGTTAACCCACTCCCAGGGTGGAGGGGTTAATTACTAGGAGATACAGATTCAAGGTGTGAAGGGGGAAGGTTAAAAGAGACATGTGAGGCAGGTTTTTCACATAACGGGTGGTAATGTGTTGTCAGAAGAGGTAGTAGAAGCAGACACAACAGCAGCATTCAAGAAGCACCTGAACGAATACATGAATCGGAACGGAATAGAGGGATACGGATCCTGTGAGTGAAGACAGTTTTAGTGTGGAAGGACAAAATGTGGCAGTGCAGGCTTGGAGGGCCAAAGAGCCTGTTCCTGTGCTGTACGGCTCTTTGTTCTTGTTCTTATTCTCTCGTTCTTCGAACCTTTGGAAAATATAGGCCCAGTTTCTCAAATCTTTCTTCAGAGGACTATCCTGCCATCCTGGGAACAAGTTTGGTAATCCTTTGTTGTACTCTGTCTATGGTAATAATATCAGGCTAGGAGATTGGTCAGCAAAAAAGCAGTAAGATTTAAGGAGATTTTTCAGAATAAATATATTCCTACTGACAGGAAATATTCTGAGGGGAGAATTCAGCATCTGTGGTCAGTTAAAGAAAGCATCATACATATAGGTTGGAGTATAGAAGCGCTTTCATGGTCTTGGCAAGGTGAGTATAAAATATTGGGCTGAATCTTACCAGAAATTGGCTAAGTGACAATTCTGTTGAATTCACGGTATCCCTCTACAAGCCTTAGTGAGTTTTCTCATGCTCACTTCCCAAATTCATTTCATTACCTAAATACCATATTCCTTATGATGCTCCACTAGTTATATTCTCCCACTCACTTCAGGCAGAAGTACTGGCCACTGCCAGAACCTTCAGAAATTCCTGGAGCTGACACCATTTAAAAAATCTAGCCATGTATCCAGTCATTGCCCTGCACAGTTTGTTTTAGTTGACCCAGACATGCAGCGCAGGAAGTTCTTGGCAACCTGCTTTGCTGACAGGGGGACTCGAAGTTTTGCTAGAGGGGCACCACATTGTGGTCACTGCTTATGGAGCATTTCTTGCTGGCGACTAATAGAGGTTGGAGGAGCAAGTGGTGACTATAGTCACCAGGTCACTGTTCTGACTTTTATGTTTGGAACTATAGCCATCTAGGTTATATCCAACAAGTGGGAGAATGGTAACAATGAGGGGAGATGATATTACAATGAAAATGTTAATACATGCAAATAGGCTTCTCATGCTCACTGGTGAGAATCCCATGTCGCTGCTCAACATTTGGTTGGAAAATAGGACATCCTGCTCTCAATGGAAGGAAGCTCCTCATTGCCGATCTGATGCAATTCTGACAACTTTATCACCCATGCTTGCATCGTTCAGTGTCCGGCAATATTCTGACCAACATTTCCTCTTGTAGGTGAGTCTAACATTTGCTGATACTTTGGTATCGCTTGCAACTTTGCATGCACAAAATTCTGATGATGTGACACATAAAGGAACTGCACATGCGCAGAAAAGCAATGCACTACTGAAATGGAGTTCAGCAGGGGAAGTGAGGGAGAGAGAGTGGCAGTGAGAATGGTGGGTGAATGACAAAAATGGGCGAGGAAAGTGAGGACAGAAGTGGTGAGTGAAGATAATGGTTGTATGTGAAGATGATAGAGGGAATGAGGATGGTGGGAGGGGAAGAGTGAGTACAGTGGGAGGTCAGTGAAGATACAATGAGGATGGAGGGAGGGGGTGTAAAGGGAGGACCCCTCCTCCTCTCACTTCCCTTTCTCCCTGTCCTCCCCCTTCACAATCCCCCTCTTACAACTCCTGTCCCTCACCCCGTTCACAGCCGGGATCTACTCTGTTGACAGCCATACCAAATTTAAAACCAAAGCAACTTCAATGCACATACAAAAATTTAAGCTGTGAGTACTGCACTTGGCTGTGGTGTCAATATAATTGCCTTCTTAAAGCAGAGATGATTTCTTTTTGCTCACAGGGTTGAGTGACTTTGGAACTCTCTACCTAAGAAAAAGATGGAGGCAGGATGTTGAATATTTATGGAGGAGACAGATTCCTGTTAGGTGATGCAATCAAAATCTATCAGGGCTAGAAAGGTATATGAAAAATTGAAACACAAATACATCAAGTCATGATCTGATTGAATGGCAAAGTAGGCTTGAGAAGTCAAATAGTTTACTTCTGCTTTAAGTTTATTTGTATGTGTTGTATCTGTGAAAATCTATCGCTAAAATGTCGAACACCCAGAGCCTGCTGACCAGATAATACAGGGTATTTTAGAAGTAGGCAAAGTATGGTGTTTTTAAAATTTGAATTAAATTACTCTCTCAGGATAATCAACAGCTGTTTGGAGGTTCTGATTTGATGACATAGATGTCGAGAGATACTGACGGCATTGTAATTTTCTCCCCTTTGAGGCATACGGTTACAGGTCCAGACTTTTCCCATTGAGGCAGGCAGCTCGATTTGACAGGACAAATGTGCCTTAGTTTAAAGGGTCTTGTTATGAGCAATCACGACTGCAGCATGGTGATTTGGGAGACAGTCAGATTGGCGGTCCCTGAAAGTAGATGTTAGACAGTAGCAAGGTGAGTGAGCGCTAAGGTGAGCAAGTTAGAAAGCTTGCGTTTGATCTTTCAGACTTCATCCTGGTTATATTAAAAGCATTTTGTTCCTATTGCACCCCCACACACATTCTCTCTACCCCTGCCCATCTCAATGCCTTAAGGGCTCCATGCCCATTTACTCAGGAAGCACAGAACCAATCTGCCATACAGGCAATATAACAACAATGGCAATCATTGAAATTATGGTAAAAGTAACACCCATTCAGAATTCTACTTGGAACAAAAACTGCTCTACAGCCCTTCAAAAGGTTCATTCAGAGAGATCTATTAGAATCACTAAAAGTAGCTTTACTCACATGACACCTCTTTATCTGATCTAGACAAACATACAGATATTGACAAAACTGATCGCAGAAAGAATAATTATTTAAAAAGATGGTTAAGAAAAGTAAACACTTCACTTTAGTTCATACAAACATAACCCCTAGCTGATCTATTTGTCATTCCTGGAGCTTAGCCAAACATGCATAACAGAGAAAGATAAAACACCACTTGTCTGGTCATCTGTTTGTACTAAAACAGTTCCTATCTGGGTTCATTTTGTTGCCTATCCATAACTGTCCTTGTGAAGTTAGTGCTGAGCTTCCTTCAGTGTTGTTAGAAGTTCCATGATACTTTAACCAACTGCTTTGTCTTGATGGTGCAAAATTCATGGAGTGATGCTGGAGCTGCACTCATCCAGGTAAATAAAGAATATTCCAACATGCTCTTGATATGCATGTAGATGGTGGACAGATGTTCTGAGGAGACAGAATGTTTGCTGCAGAATTCCTAGCCTCTGACCTGCAATTGCAGATAAAATATTTATGGGAACAATACCAAAGGCTTGCTACAAATGTATACAGCTTTGGTAACAACAGGTACATTGTGCACAGGTTTGTTCTCCATATCTTAAAAATGGTATTGGAGGTAATGCAAGGAAAATTCAGTAGTTAGCTCCTGTGTTCAAAGGGTTACTTTGTGATGAGGCTGGGTAAATTGGGCTTCTACACCCTGGAATTTAGAGGAAAGAAAGGTGATTTCATTGAAACATGCAAGATTCCAAAGGGTCCATAGATGCTAACATGTTTCTTTGAATGTGGGAATCTAGAATATAGAGGCATGGTCTCAATATAGGAGATCAATCATTTTGACAAAGATTAAGAGAGATTTGTTTACTCAGACAGTTATGAATCTTTTAGAATTCTCTACCCTAGACCTCTGTGGTGCTCCATCATTGAGTACATTCAAGGCTAACATAAATAGATTTTTGGATACCAAGGGACTCAAGGGATCTGGGGATAACGTGGGAAAGTATGGTTGAGGTTGATCAGCCATGATCATATTAAAGATGGAGCAAGTTTGAGGGGCCATGTGGTCTAATCCTGCTCCTGTTACTTATGTTCCTGTATTGGAAATTCTGTGAGGCCATAGTTGTCAAACAAATTACTCTAAATCTATTGTTCTATTGTAATGAATAAAATAGTTTCCTTTGATCATTAGATATAAAGACCTGAGCAAGATTTCTCACTTCTGTACTTGCCCACCAGCAAGCTTTTACTTATTCACTTAAAGCCATGCACCAAACTGGTGAAGCTGAAAATCTTACCCATAATCAACATTGTGAAGTCTTCCTAGGACTCTATTTCTTCTGAAGATTAAAGAAGAATGTATTTATTATGTTTCTAAAAACAACTGATTCAGAAAATCTTGCTGGCATTTAAGATGTCAGTAAAGACTAGAGGAAACAGTTTTATTTCCTGTAAAGGTACTGACTTCAAGTTTGCCTAATTTTGTTAACTTTCAAATGAAGATACTTAACATCTTTTACAGTACAATTTCTCTGACAGATTCACTTTTAATTGATGTGAACATCAAAATTATTGTACTCGAGAGAATGCTGTGCAAGCGTATGAACAAAATACTACCAACAACGCCTTTTCGGTTCAACAGTGTCGTCACTCAAATTAAAAACATTTGTTAGTTTAACTATTTAATGTTATAAATGTTATCATTAACAGTGAAAGAAGTTTGTTCCTGACCTGTGCTACAGTTTCACAGGTAACTGTTACTTCCATTCTTTGCTGAGTTAGACAATTTAGTTCTCCAATAATCGCACCACTGCTCCTGTAATCAGTGAAGGAGGGTCTGGTTTTGTCTGATGCCAATTCATCATCATCATCATCTATATCGAGGCCTTTACTGCTGGTTCCAAGTGATGGTTTGACACCATGCAGCTATCAAACATCAGGAAGACAATATTACATATAATTTTTTGGCAGTAAGAACATTCTAAACCAAGAACAAGCAAAACTTGTGAAAATTCATGAGATGACTGAATGCTCTGTTAAAACTAATTTGGCAAAAAGTGCAAAGCCCAATGTTTCATGACACAGCAACATGCTACATCAGTTACCTAAAATATCAATTCAGACACCTCATAGAAGCAAAATGTTCATCTTCCTGGAACAGCACAATTTTCCAAATCATGCATGTAGCTTCAGTATCACTTGCTCCTGCTTTAAAAGAGCACTGAAAGATGGTCAGATAAATCGATGTCAGTATGTTAAATAAAATTAGAGTAGAATTAATTATAGGTGATCACAACAGAAAATGAAATACTCCTATCTTAGATGTACTGGTAATGTTTACCACATGAAACAATCTAATTTCTCACTATAATGAGAAATTTGCATTTTTTAAAAAGCTGGATCAAACTGGATTTCAAACATTTCTTTTTGATATTGACTTAATTCTTAAAAACAGTCTCTTGGTAGTACAGCACTTGAAATATTGCGAAAGGGAGATATGTTGCCAAGACCTGTCATCAAGGTAATTGCAAGAATACTAAATTTCAAACACACAACAATTCACCCTATGGAATTAATTCTTAGGCTGTGCATATTGCTAGCGAGGCTGAAATAAAGCCTGTCCCTGAATATTGTAAGATGCTCATAACTGAATTTTTTTTGAAATGGTGCTTGCAGAAATTAATGTGCTACAGTATCCCAGGTAACTGTTACTTCCATCCTTTGCTGAGTTATGCAGTTTAGGTTTCCACTGCTCAAGTAATCAATGAAGGAGGGCCTGAGTGCCTTGCTGGGCCACTTCTAATGTGAGCTAGGTGTCAACCAATTGGAGTGAGATTGGACTCACACAGAGTCCAAACAGCTTTCCTTTTCTCAAGGGCATGAGCAACAAACCAATAACAATTGAGAAACATGCTGTAAGGGACAGGGTCTTATAGCTTGTGGGAAATCCAGAATTATGTTCAGTGCTTCTAGTCAATAGTTTTTCACTGCAGCCACATCATAGCCGTTTTATTAAGGATATACCATCCAAAAAGTTGCAGTAAGTATGATAAGAAAAAATTCAATAACTTAAATGACCAATCCAAGGATGCAATTCAAAACCGTTGGAATTAGGAAGGATAGATGGGGTTTAAAATGCATTCACGATGGACAAAGGCAGCTTCCTTTGATGTGCTCTGAAGGGCTATAAAAAGCTGAAGGGAACAGGTATTCCTCAACAATAAGAGAAGGAAACTTGCAGCAGAAAGATTGCCCACGAGGACAATAAGCTAGAGCCCAGTGCCATGATCCTGGATGCAGCACACTAAGTGTTTTAATCATTAAGCAAGTCAGGCAAGGTGGGAACAGTGACAGAATTACATACATGTCGCATGTATAACACACAAACCCCTCACTCTGCCTTTTCAAGTCTATGTCTTCACATCACTTCTCCTGCTCATTGAACTTGCAGATGCAGTCATCCTTCTCTCTCTATCAAGTTCTTCATATCCCCATCTATCTATCCACCAATGCCCTATCACTGCTTTTCACAATCATGGTTATGCAATTTCATTTCTCTCACAGATACTCACCATTACCATATGAACATCATTGGTTCAACAAGTGTCATTAACTTTCAGTTCTCAGGTTTTATCTTTCCCTCATCCAGGGAAAATACCACAGAACACCACAGAGTGAGAGATAACTGGAGATCCCATTCCAGCCATTTCATAACGAATAACTGCAAAGGATGAGGTCAGTTGTTTTCAGAATTGCTGAGTATCAGGGAAAGGAAGATGAGAAGCACCAAGATATTTGGTGACACAATCCAATTATTGTCACCTACATTTCTTATGGTACTAAGTCACATTGGGTAGAATCTTACAGACATCTGAGCAAGATGGGCTATGGCAAGATGTGAGGCAGAATTGGGCATCAAACATGATCAGGACTACCTTGATGTTGGGAGAAGCTCGTATCATCGTCATACTTTTCCTAAATGAAATGGTGAGATCTTGACAGGCAGTGGTGAGTTGCGAACTGATGTTAATGATTGATTTTTACAGCCCAACTTGCCTCATTAATATATAATCTCCCATCTCAGCAAATCTGTCAAATAAGTTCAATATCGGGAAATTTCAATAAGGAAACCTAAGCTGGCACCTGGCTATGTCAGCTTGCTGCTCTCTCTGAACAACCTCGATGTTGGACACCAGACACCAACATTTCTACGCGTGCTCAATGAGTACTGCCACTGGTATTTGACAAGTGACAGCCTCATAGTACATCTCTGATCCACTTACAGGGTGCTTCTGCACTTCAATACTGTACCTTAAGCTGCATTAGCAATTGTCATTATAATGCTGTACCAAGGATACATTGCATTTAGGGGCACATAACCAGCTCATGGACCAGTCCAGGCTGCATTTGTGGGCTCTTCATTTGGTCTCATAGAGCCTACTCAAACTGAGCCTATTTGCATGCTCACAGCAACTTTGCTTTGTCATGCAGTAATGCAGTCACATAACTAGGAAACCTGCCTTGCTGCATGGCAGTCCTCAGGCAAAGGAAGTGTACTGAATCTAGTTCACACCTACTCCATGAACCAGCAGCTTAGACAGAAAACACATTGAAGGTGCAGTAAGCAAGCACCCATATTTAAAAATCTTAGGCAGGTACACAGAACATAACAGTGCAGTTTAGGCCCTCGATGTTACGTCGAACTGTGAAACCAATCTGAAGCCCATCTAACCTACACTATTCCATTATCATCCATATGTTTATCCAATGACCACTTAGATGCCCTTAAAGTTGATGAGTCTACTACTGTTGCAGGCAGGCCATTCCACGCCCTTACTTTCTCAGTAAAGAACCTACCTCTAACATCTGTCCTATATCTATCACTCCTCAATTTATTGCTACGTCCCCTTGTGCTAGACATCACCATACGAGGAAAAAGGCTCTCAATGTCCACCCTATCTAATCCTCTGATCATCTTGTATGTCTCTGTTAAGTCACCTCTTAACTATCTTCTCTCTAATAAAAGCAGCCTCAAGTCCCTCAGCCTTTCCTCATAAGACTTTCCCTCCGTATCAGGCAACATCCTGGTAAATCTTCTCTGCACCCTTTCCAATGCTTCCACATTCTTCCTATAATGCAGCGACCAGAACTGTATGCAATACTCCATGTGTGGGCGTACCAGAGTTATGTACAGCTGCAACATGACCTCATGGTTCCGAAACTCAGTCCCTCTACCAATAAAACCTAACGCACTGTATGCCTTCCTAACAACCCTATCGACCTGGGTGGCAACTTTCAGCAATCTATGCACACGGACACCGAGATCTCTCTGCTCATCCACACCACCGAGAATCTTACCATTAGCCCAGTACTCATATATTCCTGTTACTCCTTCCAAAGTGAATCACCTCACACTTTTCCGCATTAAACTCCATTTGCCGCCTCTCAGCCCATCTCTGCAGCTTATCTATTTCCCTCCTTAACCTGCAACATCCTTCCGCACTATCCACAACTCTACCAACTTTCGTGTCAATAGCAAATGTACTAACCTATCCTTCTACGCCCTCATCAAGGTCATTGATAAAAATGACAAACAGCAGTGGCCCCAAAACAGATCCCTGCTGTACACCACTAGTAACTGAACTCCAGGATGAACATTTCCCATCAGCCACCACCCTCTGTCTTCATACAGCTAGCTAATTTATGATCCAAAACACTAAATCACCCTTAATCCCAATGCCTCCATTTTTTCTGCAATAGCCTCCATGGGGATCCTTATCAAACACTTTACTGAAATCCATATACGCCACATCAACCGCTTTACCCTCATCCACCTGTTTGGTCACCTTCTCAAAGAATTCAGTAAGGTTTGTGAGGCACAACCTACCCTTCACAAAACCGTGTTGACTATCCTTAATCAAATTATTCCTTTCTAGATGATTATAAATCCTATCTCTTATAATCTTTTCCAATACTTTACCCACAACCAAAGTAAGGATCACTGGTCTACAATTACCAGGGTTGTCTCTACTTCCCTTCTTGAACAAGGGGACAACATTTGCTACCCTCCAGTCTTCTGGCACTATTCCTGTAGATAATGACGACATAATGATCAAAGCCAAAGGCTCTGCAATCTCATTCCTAGCTTCCCAGAGAATCCTACGATAAATCCCATCTGGCCCAGGGGATTCATCTAATTTTTATACTTCTCAGAATTGTTAACACCTCCTCCTTATGAACCTCAATCCTGTCTAGTCTAAAAGCCTGTATCTCAGTATTCTCTTTGACAACATTGTCTTTTTCCTGTGTGAATACTAACGAAAAATATTCATTTAGCACCTCTCCTATCTCTTCTGACTCCGCGCACAACTTCCCACTACTGTCCTTGACTGGCCCTAATCTTACTCTAGTCATTCTTTTATTCCTGACATACCTATAGAAAGCTTTAGGGTTTTCTTTGATCCTACCTGCCAAAGACTTCTCATGTCCCTTCTTAGCTCTATCTTTAGGTCCTTCCTCGTTAACTTGTAACTCTCAAGCACCCTAACTGAGCCTTCACGTCTCATCTTCACATAAGCCTCCTTCTTTCTCTTGACAAGGGATTCAACTTCGTTAGTAATTCATGGTTCCCTCGCTCGACCACTTCCTCTCTGCTTGACAGGTACCTACTTATCAAGGATACGCAGTAGCTGTTCCTTGAACAAGCTCCACATTTCAATTGTGCCCAGTCCCTCCAGTTTCCTTCCCCATCCTATGCATCCTAAATCTTGCCTAATCGACTCATAATTGCCTTGCCCTGTGGTATATACCTATCTCTTTCCATTGCTAAATTAAACGTAACCAAATTGCGGTCACTATCAGCGAAGTGCTCACCTACCTCCAATTCTCCTGGCCTCATTCATTACCCAGTACCAAATCCAATGTTGCCTCGCCTCATATTGGCCTATCTACGTGCTGTGTCAGGATACCCTCCTGCACACATTGTACAAGGCTGACCCACCTAAAGTACCAAAACTATAGCATCTCCAGTCAATATTTGGAAAGTGAAAGTCCCCCATAACAACTACCCTGTTACTTTTGCTCCTATCCAGAATCATCTTTGCAATCTTTTCCTCTACATCTCTGGAACTTTTTGGAGGCCTGTAGAAAACTCCCAACCGGGTGACCTCTCCCTTCCTCTTTCTAACCTCAGCCCATACTACTTCAGTTGACGAATCCTCATCAAACATCCTTTCTGCCACTGTAATACTGTCCATGGCTGACAGTGCCACACCTCCATCTCTTTTACCACCTTCTCTGATCTTACTGAAACATCTAAAACCCGGAACCTGCGAGAACCATTCCTGTCCCTGCTCTATCCATGTCTCTGAAATGGCTACAACATCAAAGTCCCAGGTATCAACCCATGCTGCAAGTTCACCCACCTTATTCCGGATGCTCCTGGCATTGAAGTAGACACACTTTAAACCACCTTCCTGCCTGCCAGTACACTCCTGCAACCTTGAAACCTTATTCATGACCTCACTACTCTCAACCTCCTGTTCACTGGAGTTACAAATCAGGTTCCCACCCTCCTGCTGAATTAGTTTAAACCCTCCCGAACAGCATTCGCAAAATCCCACCCCCCGCCGCAGGATATTGGTACCCCTCTCGTTCAGGAGCAGACCATCCCGTTTGTAGAGGAGACTTCACCACAGCCAGGGATACCAGCGCAATAGATCAGCAATGTTGCAATTGTAACAAGATCAGCCGGTGGATCTCATAGAATATGAGTTCCCTGATTGGGACTGTTAACCTGGTTCAATCAGGGAGTCCTGGCTGACAGATATGAAGAGAAGTGTCAGGGGTTCTGTTCAGTCTAGGAGCCAGCTCGGGGCTGACTGGGTCAGTGTTTTGTGTTATGCACATGTAAATAACAGGTGACACGGTGACAGGGTGTGGTCTTCGTGAACCTATTTCAGTGGCGCCAAGAGAAAAACACGCCACTGAAAAAATTCACTTACAACCATCATCTTTGAATTGAAGTAAGTATTTCAGGTATCATGGTGCAATTTGGGAGGTTTGAGCCGTTCGATCCTGCCATCAGAGACTGGGCCCAGTATGTGGAAGGATGCGTTATTTTTTACAGGCAAATGACATTGGGACAGATGAAAAACGAGTAATTCTCCTGTGGACCTACAGCTTTTTCAGTTGCCAGAAGCCTAACTTTTCCTGAGGCACCAGATACTAAACCTTTTCATGAGTTGACAGATTTAGCTAAGGAATAATGACAACCCTAAGCCTCGTCTAAATCTGAGACACTATCGTTTTTACTCGGCAGTTCGAGAGCCAGGAACCCATATCAGGATTTTTGAAAAGACAGATGGCAGAGACATATGATTTGAACCGCAGAGACGTATGATTTTGGACTGACCCGAAGTGAGACGCTAGGAGAATGTTTGATATGTGGGATTAATATTTTGATCATGAAAAAGAGCCAACTAGCTGAAGCCCAAATGGACTTCAAACAGGCACTACAACTAGCTTGGGTGGCAAATGGAGCATGAGTTATAGGGTATACTGACGGAAATGGACACCCTCGCCACCTGACTGAGCTTGAGGGACACCACTCAAGACACATCCTGAACAAAGGGATTCTAGATCAGCCCTCAATAAAGCCCCAAAACAAAGCCAAGCTTTAGTAAAATGGTTAAGGTTTTCATGAAGTTATGAACTGGCAGGTCATTGTAGTTGCTGCTGGTATGCAGATTCGATACAGCAAAAGAATCCCACTAAGCCTGAATTGAGCAGGAGAACACATAGGCCACTATCAAGGAGAGTGTACACCCTGGAAAGTCCACCTGCAACTGGGGTTTAGAACAGTTAAATTGCTTAGTAACACCCAAATCAGAACCAATCAAAATAAATGTCTGGTTAAATGGTCAGCCAGTTCTAATGGAGGTTGACACCAGTGCGGGTGTATCAGTGATTGCAGAAACAATCTTTATACCAAAATTTGCTCTGGACTCCAACCCTTAAGTTTGCACAAGGCCTTAGCCAGGATGAGAACTTAAAATGGGAACCTCTACAGATTAAGGATAAAATTTCGGTTCTGGTCTCATATGAGAAACAGCGGGTTCGGTTACCACTGATTGCAGTAAAAGGCTCAGGCACAAGCCTGGGGTGAAACAGGTTAAGAAATATTCAGATAACAAGGTGTGGAGCTGGATGAACACAGCAGGCCAGGCAGCATCAGAGGAGCAGGAAAGCTGACGTTTTGTGTCTGGAGATTTCTGAAGAAGGGTCATGACCTGAAACGTCAGCTTTCCTGTTCCTCTGATGCTACCAGGCCTGCTGTGTTCATCCACCTCTGCACCTTGTTATCTCAGACTCCAGCATCCGCAGTTCCTACTATCTCTTAAGAAAAATTCAATTTGATTGGCTGAAGATTTTCTGTTTAGAAAATGGTTGCCTGAGTGAAGTCCTAATTAAATGCCTGAGGGTTTTCAGGAAGGTCAAGGGAGAATCAAAGAGGCCAAGGCCACCAAGAAGCAATTCCATGATTCTGTAAGGCCTGTCCAGTGCTATTTGCCTTATGAGCAAAAATAGAGGCTGAAATCAAAAGATTCGAAAGTGAAGGAATCATCATACCAGAGATAGCAGGAACTGCAGATGCTGGAGAATCCAGCTCTGCACCTTGTTATATCAGAATCATCATACCAGTCCAGTTTGTGGGATGGGCTGCACCAATCATACTGATTGTGGAGCCCAATGGATCGGCTCGCCTTTGTGGGGATTTTAAACAAACGATTAACTGCTTTTCACAGCTAGGTAAATACCCAATCCATGGCACAGAGGATTTATACGCAAAGCTGGCTGGGAAGCCAACCTTCACAAAGTTGGGCATGACCCATGCATTCTTGTAATTGTAGTTAGATGAGAATTCCTAGAAGTATGCAACCAATAATACCCATAAAGGTTTCTACCAATACACACAACTGCTATTTGGGGTACAGCAGCCTGTCCAATTTTTTGGTGGACAATGGAGAACATTTTACAAGGTCTACCCCAGGTCACCATTTATCTTGATGACGTGCTAAGAACAGGGAAGACAATAAGGTGCACTTAGAGAACTTGGTATCAGGAACGTCAATGCCAGACACAAGACTCCATTAAGTGAGAGAGACAATTTACATCAGGGGGCAAAGTTTGGTGTATGAACCAGGGGAAAGGCCCTGGATGGGTAAGAAGCATGGTTGTCATGAGCTCAGGTCCACTGACGTATAAAGTTCAGGTAGGTGCGATGGTCCTGAACAAGCATGTGGACCATATGAAAGCTGTGAACTCACAAACATTGCGGGACCAAAACGTGCCTGGCTCCTTGACTGCCTTT
The DNA here is from genome assembly GCF_030684315.1 of Stegostoma tigrinum. Taxonomy (NCBI): domain Eukaryota; kingdom Metazoa; phylum Chordata; class Chondrichthyes; order Orectolobiformes; family Stegostomatidae; genus Stegostoma; species Stegostoma tigrinum. The sequence goes on from NC_081370.1 coordinate 17,027,137, forward strand.
CTGACTGCTTTAGATTCTCCCTCTCCATTAAGCATTGAAGATATCTCAAAACCTGAGATCGACACTGCAGCCTCGCTGCCTTACCTACTTGAAGAGCAGACTGAATTTCTTCTGAGACACTCTGGGTGCAAGCAGTGAGCTATCACAGGCAGAGTTGAAGGAACCAGACCTGGTGCTAAAATGTCCTCGAGGAGCTACAAAAAAAAGAACTGACCTATGTCGTTGGACTCAGAGGTGGAGGGATGTAGTGACTGTAACGAGGTCAGCCACGTAGATCTCACAGAATATGAGTTCCCTGAATGGGGCTGTTAATCTGTTCCAGTCAGGGAGCGGTGGCTAACAAATATAAACAGGTGTGTCAGAGGTTCTATTCACTCTCAGGGCTAGGTCTGCGGAAGCTGGGTCAATGTAAAGGACTCTCCATGTTTAAATAATGGGTGATGGGATACCAGCCTCTGTGGAGTTATTTCACTCCTCATTCAAAATTATGCAACCTGTGATGTAACTTAATTGAAGCCCAAGTGTGATTCTTGGTGATCTGCGTTGCCTCCCCTCCAAGTTCAATGTATCCTTTCAGAGAACCGGTACCCAAACTGAAGAAAGTACTCCATGTAGAATCCAACTGATGCTATATATAGCAGAAATACAACTTGTCTTTATATATTAGCTCTTTCAAAGATAATAGATAACGTTTCATTAATGTTTTTGATTCCATTTGTATCTGTTCACTCGCTTATAGTGATTTGAATACATGGGCACCTTAATTTCTTTGCTGCTCTACTGTTTCCAGTTTCTCACCATCGGCTGATAAAAAGATAAAAGGATCCCAGCACTACCTCTATAGTGCCATTGTAGACCTGGGGAAACCTTACATCTTCACAATACAGAGTAAAAAGATAGTTGAGCCTAGATTTCGTGATGCAGGATTGTGTCCAGTCAGCTCTCTAAACTTTCATTTTCTACAGCTTTTGCAGCTGCTTTTAGAATGGACTAAAACCCTTTGTGTTGCTAATTGCATTAAAAATTATTCTGATATTTCTTTCCAAGGTACAAGATGGATGACTTCCTAAGTCTACACAATAAAATTCATTCATTTAATCTATCTACACAGTTTTCCTTCATAATTTCCAATTCCAATTTGTACTATTGACTATGTCATTTGACTTAGAATCATCTGCAAACTTTGATGTACAACTTTCTCTTCAGCTGAATTATTGAGAATAGGGCATCCTCCAATGAAAAGTACAATCACAACAGGATGAATGGGGTAGCTAAAAAAAATCAATACAGCCTCACCTGTGTACCATTTCTGACAGCAGCCTAGGAAAACATTTAGTGGTCTCTGAAAACTAACCAAAGTAACAACAGTCACATTTTAAAATAAAAACAGAAAATGGTGGAAACATTCAGGGATCTGGCAGCATCTGCGGATAGAGAAATAGAGTTTTGATCCAAGGTGATGACCTTTTATCAGAAATGGAACTGAAATAGATTTTGAGAAAGGGGAAGGTGGGAAGAAGAAGAGGAGGAGGGGGGAGTCCATGATTGTGAGAAATACAAGAGAGATTAAACAATGAGAGAATAGCTTACTGTGTAGGGTCAAAGACAGTGATGCTGAGACAATAAAAGAAACAAGGAAACAAAGGTGTGCGTAGAGCAAAAGTGCTGCTGTTAAAAGCAAGCACAGCATAAAAACTGAATATGCAAAGTAAGTAAACCAGATGGGTGCGGAGGTTAGACTTTGAAATTACTGAACTCAAAATTTAAAGATAAAGGTTCAGCTCCTTTGAGCTTCATTGGAACACATAATGGAAAATTAAAACATCAAGTTATAATCGTACAGGTCACGCTTATAATCTGAATGGAGATTTTTCACAAGTGGTCACCAAATCTGTGTTTGGCCTCTCCAGTGTACAGCAGAGGGCATCATGAGCAATGAATATAGTATACCAAATTGAAAGAAATGCACATTACAACTCAGTACACTGTAATCACAACTCATATTATAGCCTGCTGTACACTGGAGGGACAAAGTGGAACACTTCTGTGAGCATAACCCAAGCTACAGGTTACCTGTTCTTTTAATTACCCACCTTATTTCCAAACTTGCCTTTCTGTCCTCAACCTACTGCAATGCCCCAGTGAAACTCAATGGAGGAATAGCACCCAACTTTTGAGTAGTACTTTCCAGTCTTCTGGAGTCAGCATTGAGTTCATTAACTTCAGACTACAATCATTGTCTCCATTTTGTTTCCTTCTTTTGCATGTTTCTTTTCTCCTTACTTTTACTTCTGTTGAACAACATAATTCTCTGGGTACACCTCTAGTTTCTTCCTTTGCTCAATCACCACTTACTTTGGCCATACAATTAACTTTTCTGTCATATCTCTTGCTGACAATATTGTATAATATAGTCTGTCCTTCTGTTCTTTTTCCCACCTATGCCTTGCTCAGAAGCTACTACATATCTGACTTTTCAAAGTTCTGCTGAAAGGCCACAGAACGACTTAACAACCTTGTTGTAAAAGAACATTTAGAAATTAGTAAAAAATGATAGAATTTTATATAAAAGCAAAATATTATGGATGCTGGGAATCTTAAATAAAAGTTCTGAAGAAAAGTCATACTGGACTCAAAAAGTTAACTTTGTTTTTCTCTCTCCACAGATGCTGCCAAACCTGCTGAGTTTCTCTTTCAGCTTTTTGCTGGGTTGGATTAAACAAAATGGTAGACCTGGATCTTTTTGAGTCTAAGACAATGGAGGGAATGGAGGAAATGGCAAACCTAAAGCCTCACCCTAAATTTTAGTGATATGTTTGATTTTCTACCTTCATTCTTGACTACTTATTAATCTTACAGAGGTATGTGATCCAGAACTATTACCCAGAGAAGGTTGTCTTGCAACGTCATCACTGTTTGGCTTAGGTCAAATGCAACTTAATGTAAGGGACACTCATTTTGCCTTTTGAATGCAGTCTTTTATCCATATTTGAACTGGGCCATAATAAGATCTAGAATGTGTTCCTCTGATAAAATCCAAACTGAGCAATGGTGAATATGTTTCGCTGACTGTTACTTGACAGTACTGTCATCAACGAAAATCCATCATTTTACTGATGTTTCACAGTAGATTGATCAGGCAGTACTTAGCCAGACTAAATGTCTTCTACTTTGCATGGACAAAATATACTGTGGCAATTTTTATATTCTCAGATAGATGTCAATGTTGTAGCTACATGGGAAAAATTTGACAAGACTTGGGTTAATTCAGAGCTCAAGTCTTTAGAAATGCAGCCAGAACTCAAACAGACTCAAAGTCTTTGTTGTATCCAGTGCTTTCAACTGTTTCTTGATATCACATGAATTTAATCAAATGAACTGAAGGCTGGCATCTGTGAAACTAAGACCCGCAGGAAAATGCTAAGCTGATCACCTTCTCAGAACTTCTTGCTGGAGATAGTTTCAAATATTTCAGCCTTGTCTTTTTCTATGATGTGCTGGGGTCCTCCATAATTGAGAATGTAGATGCTGGTGGCACCTCCAACTCCAGTTAGTTGTTTAATTACCCAGTATTGGATGTAACAATAGAGCTTTGATCTGATTTGTTGGTGTGGGATCTGTTTTCTCTGTCGATCGCATGTTGCTTCTGCTGTTTAACATTCATATGTGTTGTGTCTTCATCAAGTTGGCATCAATTCTTTTTAAAGTAATCGTGGGTAAATAAAGAAGTGCCAAGAGATTTGGTATTCTTGTACTTTCCCAAGGACATTCAATAAAGGGCCACAGAAAAGATTATCACGTGAGACCATATGGAGCTGTAACTAATTTATTAGCTTACATCAGGAGTAGTGGATGGACAGAAAGCAAACAGTAAAAATAAATAAGGCATTTTCAAGTTGACAGGGTATAGCTAGAGAATTACATCGATCTGTTCTGGGGTTTCAGCTATTTATAATCCAAAAACAAGAGTAATGTATCCAATTTTGTTGTTACAAAACTAGGCAGGAACATGAGCTGTGAAAGACAGAGGTGCTGCAAAAAGAGACGGACAGATTAAACAAGTGGGCAATAAGGTAACAAATGGAGTATAATATGGTAATATTCACTTTGGTGATAAGAATATAAGATACAGATAATGTCTCTACCCCTGGAGTGGAAGGCCAGGGATCAAGCTCCACATCTTGGAAAAGGTTGATTAGAAAAATAGAAAAGCAGTTTGTGTTTTTCAAGAAGTGTGGAATTTCTACAGGTCCACAGTTCCCTGAAAGTGGCAACGCAAGTGGGTAAGATGGTTGAGAAGGTGTATAGCATGCTTGTCTTCATCGGTTGGGACAGAATATAAAAATTGACAAATCATATTCCAGCTATTTAGAACTTTAATTAGGTTACATTTGGAATATTGCGTACAGTCCTGGTTGCCACACTACAAGAAGCTTTGGAGAGGGCAATTTAAACAGTTCACCAGGATGTTGCCTAGTTTGGAGGATTTTAGCTATGAGGAGAGATTGGACAAACTTGGTTTATTTGCACTTGAATGCTGAAGGATGAGGGTGGCCGAATAGAAATTTATGAGGGGTATGGATAGTCAGACTATTTTTCCCAGGATAGAAAAATTAATGATAAGTTTATCGTAGAAAGCGGTAAGTTTAAAGGAGATGTGCGAGGCAAGTTTTCTTACAAAGAGGGTAGGAAATGCCTGGAATGCACTGCCAGAGAAAGTGTTGGAGGTGGATACAGCAGCAACATTTAAGAGGTACCTTGACATATATATGAATTGGCAGGAAACAGAGGCATACGGACCATATAGGGGCGAAAGGTTTTTAGTTTAGAAAGACATCATGTACTGATGCAGTCTTGGTGAGCTGAAGGGTCTGTTCCAGTGCTGTACTGGTCCTTCTTCTTTGAATACAGAAGTTTGCATGTAGAATGTTGCCTGCAAACAATTATGAAGGCAAATAGCAGACACACCTTTATTGCAAGGGAATTGGATGACAAGAATAAACAAGTCTTGCTACAGTCAAAAAGGGCTTTGTGAGGCCACAACTGGAAACTATGCAATAAAACTAAGAAAATAAGACCAGGAATAGGCTATTTCAACCTTTTTTATTTGTTCATGGAATGTAGTAATGCTGGTTAGGCTAGCATTTGTTGCCTGTGCCCAGCACTGAATGTCTTGCTAAGCAATTGTAGAGAGCATTTGAGAGTCATCCATGTTGTTGTGAGCCTGGTGACACATAGGTCTGACCTATGGATGGCAAATTTCCTTTCTTATTTGTGAATCCAGACCCACAGAAATGTTAACTGCCCTCTGAAATGAAATTCAGATGTATAAAATCACAGAAAAGCAACATAAAATTATCGAAACTGGATGGAACCTTTGGCAATGAACTTGGCGCCAGAAATTACAATGGCAAAATCAGCTCCGTTGAATTTGCAAAGTCCTCCTGATCAACATCTGGGGCTACTGCAAAAATTAAGCAAACCATCACACAGACAAGCAACAGCCTGACACTGTCATACTCATGGAATCGTATCTTAAGAGCCATGTTCCAGACAACATGATCACCATCTCTGAGCAGCATCACTATCACCACAGCAGGAAGCAGCTCAAGGTATCAGGAAGGAGGTGTCTGGGAGTTCTCAACATTTACTCTCAACCTTATGAATTCTCATGGCATCAGGTCCAACATGGGCAAAAAAAATCTGCTGATTACCAATTCCCCTTTCTCCCAGCTGATGAATCAGTGCATAGAGACATATATAGATATACAGAAAATAGGGGCAAGACTAAATCATTCATCCTTTTAAGTCTGCTCTGTCATTAAATATGACAATCCAATCGAGTACCCGGTTCACACTTTCTCCCGATACCCTTTGATCCCTTTTGCTCTAAGAGCTATTTCAAAGACTTTGTTGGAAACGTTCAACATTTTAGCCTCAACCACCTCCTGTGACAGAGAATTCCAAGGGTTCACCAATCTCTGGGTGAAGAAAATTCTCCCCATCTCAGATTTAAATGGCCTAACCCATAACCTTTGACTCTGACTGCTTGTTCTGGATTTGACTGTCATTGGGAACATCCTTCCTCTGTTTATCCTGTCTGGGCCTGCTGGAACTTTATAGGTTTTAAAGAGATCCTCCCTCATTCTTCTAAATTCCACTTAATATAGTCTGACTGATACAGTCTCTTATTATTTCAGTCATGCCACCCCAGGAATCAGTCTGGTAAATTTTCATTGCATTCCACCCATAGCCAGAACATGCTTCCTCAGATAAGGAGACCAAAACTGCACACAATACTCTAGGTGTGGTCTTACAAGGCCCTGTACAATTGCAGCAAGAAGCCATGCTCTTGTACTCAAATCATCTCACTATGAAGGCCAACATACCATTTGCCCCCTTCACTAGCTCCTGCACCCGCATGCTTACTTTCAGCAACTAATGTACAAGGACACTCAGATTTTGTTGCAACTCTCCCGATCTCAATCTATCGTCCTTCAGATAATAATGTCTTCCCGATTTTGCTACCAAATTGGATAACCTCATATTTATCCATACTATTCTTCATGTGTCATTTATTTAACCACTTACTCAACATGTCCAAATCACAGTGATGCATTTCTACATCCTTTCGGCTCACGCTCCCATGCTGATCTTTGTTATATGCATCTCCATGTTGAGCATTACTTTGAAACATAGAAACTAGGAGCAGGAAAAGCCACTTGGACCTTCAAACCTGTTTTGCCATTCAATATGATAACGGCCAATCCTTTATCTCAATTCCATGTTCCTACTTTCTCTCCATACCTCCACTGCCTCAAATATCTAAAACGATTATCAGTCTATTTCTTGAAACTACTCAGCAATCTACCTCTGCAGCCTTCTGTGCTGGCGAGTAACTTCCTCTCAACTCCCTAAAGCCTTTCCACCATCTAGAAGGCACAAGTCAGGACTGTGATACAATACTGAGTCTATAGGTATGATGCTGGGAAAGCACGCAGGTCAGGCGGCATCAGAGGAGCAGCAAAGTCAACGTTTCGGGCCGAAAACCTTAATCAGGATGAAGGGTTTCAGACCAAAATGTTGACTTCCTGCTCCTCTGACGGTATCTGACCACCCGTGCTTTTCCAACTTCACATGTATAGACGCTGGCTTCCAGCATGTGCAGTCCTTACTGTCACCAAGTGATAGAATACTGCCTGGCTGAATGCAGCTCTGACAACACTCAGGAGGCTTGACACCATGGAGGACAAAACATTCTGCTTTACTCGCACCATATGCACAAAGATCCATCCTGTACACTACCAACACACAGTAGTAGCATTGTTTACTATTGACACAATTGTAGGGGTGATCTGTACCTGGCTATGTAAGGTGATTTGTACCTGACAAAACTAAGCAGCACATGCCTGTTTACAAGATGGCAGACAGAACCTAAGCAAAACTAAGCAGCCTACTCATACATTGAAATACAATGGTACCTTTGAACAGAACTGCTAGAAGGTCAATAAAAGAATGCTGTATGTTTCCAACCGAGACCGTTCTGATTAAAGGATGCCTTAAAACAGATAAATGACTAATTCTAGCCTTATTAATGAAAGGATAATTGTCCCAGTAAATGAATGACATAAGGTGCTAGATTAGGTTCTTAAGCAGCTACAAGGACAACTGCTAAAGTTATTTCATAGTAAATGGTTGTCTCTTTGAAGCTAGTAGCCATATTAAATAGTTTCTAGCTAAAAATACTCTAATCATAGTTGGTTTTCATACACAACCAGAATATAATACAAGCCTTAAAAACATTTAACCTTAAATGTGAAGATTAACTAGCCTTAGAAGTTGCCTTCTCTTATACCCTGAACAAGATAAATTGATCACACCCCATAAATTATGAAATGATGAAGTAGTTGTATAATGTTACACCTAATAACAGAAGTTAACCTTATAGCAGTTGGTTAAAACCAACTGACTTTATAGTTTTACATTACGTAATTGGGACAATGGGAAAATAAGAGGAGTAACTGAATGTGACAAAGGACAGCATCAAAATACAATGGGTAATACAATTTTAGCTGTTTTTACAGATAAACAAGCCTGAGGAAGACCCAAACAAGTATAGTCATTAAGCCTTTGGAATGTAAATCAATGGGATGCATAGAAAGATCCCAAAGACCTAGCGATGGGAGCCTGGGGCTGTCCATAAATGCCCATCATTGAATTGATGTCCCACTAGGTGTTTGGATTTGGGGGAAGGACAGTGAATACACTGCGTTTGATTACGGTAACAAAAAATGTATAAAAATGCTGCATTTCTTTGTAAAACAGACAGCACGTCATTGATCAATCTTCTAAAGCCAGATTCGGGGAAGATCCTTTGGCCCTCTTTCTGCATAAACCGATTTCTGCCTGAATAAACATCTTTCACTTGTCTGAATCATGTCTCCTGAGTCTTCGTCCTATGTTGGAAAAAAACGTTCCTGTAACAACGTGCTGTCCAAGTTCACCAAGGCACCTTCGACAGCACCTACCAAACCCACAAACACCACCATCCCAAAGGATGAGGGCAGCAGACACCAGGAAACACCACCACCAGGAGATCCTCCATTGAGCCATTCACTTTAATGACTTGGAAACACACCATCTCCGTCATCTCCATCCAGAGCCCTAAACAGTTCCAGGTAACGCAGTTTCACCTACATCTCCTCTAACCTAGCTGACTGCATGCGGTGCTCCCGATGTGATCTTCTCTACAACACTGAGACCAAACATGGTCTAGATGACCGTTTCACCAAGCATCTTCAACTGGCCCGTAACAGCCAGCCTAACCTCCTGGTCATTTAAACTCCCCAGCCCCACGCTCCTTCCGACATGCCCATCTTCAGCATCATCCAGTGTCACAGCGAATCAGATCGCAAATTTGAGGAACAACACCTTATCTTCTGCCTGGGCATCCTGTTGCCTGCAGGACTTAACACTGAGTTCTCTAATTCAAATAACCTTCCCACTCATTCCTCAGCTCCCCCTCCTCCCTTTCATTCCATCTACTGACCCTCTCTTCCAGCCACCAACAGATTCATTCCAACTATTGGCCAACCTGATAGTACCTTCCATTGGTGTCCACTTTCACCATCATTCCTCTACCCAACACCCCCCTCAACATTATCAGCAGCTCCTGCTACCCCCACATCCAGTCCTGAAGAAGGGTAATACCTGAAATGCTGACTTTTCCTTTCCTCCAGATACTGCCTCCTGTTTGTCCATCCTGGATTCCAGCATCTGCAGATTTATTGTCCTTTCAGTATTACTGGGTCAAAATTTGGAACTTCCTCCCTAATAGCAATCTGGTATTCTTATACCAAATAAAATGCAGGATTTCAAGAAGGTAACTCACCATTACCTTCTCAAAGTAGTTAGGAATGGACAATAAATATTGGCCCAACCAGAGAAAGCCACATTTCCAAAATTAATTTTAAAAAATTCAGATTTATTAAGTGTATTTAATTTAAGTGAATTTCAGGTTTCTGAAAGGGCTTGACAACTAGACAGTGAGATAACACAGTGTGGAGCTGAAGGAACACAGCAGGCCAGGCAGCATCAGAGGAGCAGGAAAAGAGACGTTTCGGGTCAAGACCCTTTATCAGAAACATTCCAGCATTAGCGGTTCTTACTATCTATTAGACAGTGAGATGTTGTTTCCTCTGTTTGAGGATTCTGGAACACAGGGATATAAATTATTTTTATAATTGATGTGTAATGATGTATCTCCAGGATAAGTGAAATTTGAACCTGGAACATCTGACTCAGAGATAGGGAAACTATCACTGTACCCCCAAGTCCCCAAACACATAAGTATATTTAATCAACCTGTTCAGATATGCTATGACACACCTCTGCAACACAAAACATGGAGACCTAAACATTTATCGTCAATCTGTTACAACGTACCTCCAATGCAGGTGGGCCTTCAACCCAGGCATTCCAATCCAGAGGCAGGGACACTGTGCCACATGAGCTTTTAACAAAGAGATACTGTCTTGGGATGAGGGGTTAATCATTTAGGAACGTGGTTAACAATGTGGTAATGATCAGATAATTTGTTTTTGTAATGTGACTGGGGAATAAATATTGGCAAGGATACTAAGGATAACTCTCCTATTCTTCATCAGAATTGTGCTCCAGGAACTTTTACACCCACCTGAACAGTTAAGACAGTGTCTGAATTTGATGTCTTACTTGAAAGGCTCCAAACGATGTGGTGTGCCAGACTTGGTCTTTTACATCCTCAAGCTCTGAAATATGTCATGATCCTAGACCTTTGTAATTCAAAGGCTAGAGTGCTACCAACTGAATAAGAGCTGCATAGGTCTTGGAACAAGTTGAAAGCAAAGTTTTATACGCTGAAGTTCAAAAATGGAGCAAGGTGGAAGGCCAGCTGGGACAGCATACAAGCAGTCAAATCCATAAGAAACCAGCTGAAAGCTTCAGCAACAGAGGAGCTGAGGCAGGAATACAGACCTGCATTGTTACACAATATAATAAATGGCACAGAGTCAGAAATCACACAACACCAGATTATAGTCCAACAGATTTATTTGAAAACACGAGCTTTCCGAGCCTCTCTCCTTCTTCAGATGTTACTGAGTGAAGTAGTATTGCACACAAAATTTATACGTAAAAGATTAAAGGGTCACACCACCAATCAGAATGTATTAAACAAACCTGAGATCAGTTAGAAGCAAAACCAGTCTGACTCCAAAACAAAATGCAAACAGATTCCGAACAATGCCTCACACCCAACATGTAAAAAATGTCACCTCTTCTCCACACCGACAAAACCTCCAGCTCTCTCAGGACAGCAACTCAAAAGGAATTCGAGGATTCACACATACATATTAATCAATTAAAACCTTCCAACTGATTAAAGATTTAACAGCATCTCAGGTTTGTCTAATACATCCTGACCAATGGTGTGACCCCTCGATCTTTCATCCACAAATTTTGCGTCTTATACTACACACACGCTCTCTGTATTTGCAGATACATTTTATTTTGTTCAAAAAGCACACAATTTATAGGCAGCCAGTCAATATGGCATTTTATAAATTCCTATTTTGGAAATAAAACCAATTTGACTCCAAACTAAAACACAAACAGCTTCTGGGAAAGGTATCACATCTGACAATGCATTGTCTAGCCCAGGGTGTTGCCACTTCTTTACACCGGTGGAACCTTTGGTTCTCTCGGGACCATGGTTTGAAGGGAATTTGGGTATTTACATATACATGCTGATCAACTGGAGCCTTCTAACTGATTAAAGATTTGGCAGCATCTTAGGTTTGTTTGGTACATCCTCATCGATGCTGCAAACCTTTGATCTTTTACTTGTAGATTGTGTGTCTGATTCTGCCTTTCTCACTAACACCTGAAGAAGGATTGATGCTCTGAAAGCTTGTGTTTGCAAATAAACGTGTTGGACTATACCCTGATGTCATGTGATTTCTGACCTTGACCACCCCAGTCCAACACTGGCACCTCCACATCTTTGGGTGTTGGTGAGAGAGGCAGTATCAGACAAAGAATTTGTGGGTGAAAGATCGAGGGGTCGCACCACCATTCAGGACGTATTAGGCAAATGTGAGATGATGTTAAATCTTTAATCAGGTGGAACATTTTAATAGATTAATATGTATGTGTGGATCCCCAAATTCCTTTTGAGTGACTGTCCTGAGATGGCTGGAGGTTTTGATGGTGTGGAGAGGAGGTGACATTTTGGGTCAGACAATGAATGTTAGGTGCGAGGCCTTGTTTGGAATCTGTTTGTGTTTTCATTTTAAGTCAGATTGTTTTGCTCCTAAGTGATCTTAGGTTTGATTAATACATCCTGATCACTGGTGTGACTTTTTGGTCTTTTACTTATAAATTCTGTGTTTGATACTACCTCTCTTACTAACACCCGAAGAAGGAGAGAGGCTTGGGAAGCTTGTGTTTTCAAATGAACCTGCTGGACTATTTCCTGGTGTCGTGTGATTTCTGACCTTGTCCATCCCAGTCCAACACAGGTATCTCCACATCATAAATGGCACAGAAGCGAATATGAGATTGAGAAATCACTACAAAATCAAATAAAACGCAATGGCATGAATTTCTGATTCATTCACAGACAATAAGCAAGCAGAGGGATTGAGCTCATGGTCTGGACGAGGATGTTATGACAACTTCCTCATGATTTCTGCAGAAAGACCAGGTTATTGCACAGAACTAATTGCATTTTTGTATAAAACCAACACTGAATGAATAAGAGGTGATTTATTAGGGTTTGAGTTGATGATACCTCAGCAATTATTCATTAACATAACGTCTTTGCATTTATGTAGTGCCTTTGATGACCTCAGATTATTCTAAAAGAATTTATAGCCTATTAATGTGACAATGAGATGGGTGCATCTTTTAATCTAATTTACACACAATCTCATCTACATTAAATGGGCAGCCTCCTCCAAAACTTTCAATTCCTTGGCCCTCAAAAACCTCAATTTCACCACGGGCATCCAATCTCTGTATACCTATATCCCTCACACAGATAGTCTAAAAGCCCCTCCTCTTCCTACTCTTCCATGGGCCCAACCAGTCCCCCTCCACCAACAACCTAACCTGCCTAATAAAACTTGTCCTTACCCTCAACAACTTTTAACTCCTCCCACTTCCTACAAACTAAAAGGGTGGCTATGGGCACCTGTATGGGTCCAAGCTATGCCTGCCTCTTCGTTGGACACTTGGAACAGTCCCTCTTCTGCTGTTATACTGGCACTATCCCTCGCCTCTTCCTCTGCAACACCAATGACTGTATTGGTGCTGCCTTGTGCTGCCATGAGGAGTTTGAACAGTTCATCAACTTTACCAACACCTATCACCCCAACCTCAAATTCACCTGGACCACCTCCATCCCCATCCTGGACTTGTCCGTCTACATCTCTGGTAACCGTCTCAGCACCGACATCTATTTCAAGCCCACCAACACCTATAGTTACCCCGACTACACCTCCTCTCACCCATCCTCTGTAAAATGCGATCCTGTACTCCCAATTCCTCCACCTCCGCAGCATCTGCTCCCAAGATGAAGTGTTCCATTCCCAGGCATATCAGATGTCCTCCTATTTCAAGGATCACAACTTCTCCTTTCCGTTGATCCACAATGCCCGAAACTGCAGCTCTTGCATTCCCAGCACTTCTATCCTCAAACCAGCCCCAACAGAAACAAGGAGAGAGTCCCACTGGTCCTCACGCTCCACCCCATCAACCTTCACATGCAGTGCATCATCCTCTGCCACTTCCGCCACCAGCAATCCGACTCCACCAGCAAAGAGAAATTTCCCTCCACATGGCGTTATCCACACAGCACTGAGCCTGAAATGAAAGTTTCTCAGTCTTCTTAAACTTTTTGTCTACACATTAGATGGCAGCAGAGCTCCATTACTAAATAATTAAACTTCAGCACAAAAACGTGTGGACTTCGAAGTCCTCTCAAGAAACTTTTCAAGGAGGGCATTTCAGGTAACAAAGACAAAACAACACAAAGAAATGAAACAAATATAACATCTCAGGTCTACCTGCAGTCTCCATTATTGATCCTGACAAATTTTGAAAGCCAGGGACATTTAAGTCAGTGATAGGTTGGAGTATATCTGAAGAGCATTCATATTAAAGAAGCTGGAAACACAGTCTAAGCTTGCTTGATCAAAATTGTGGGAAAATATGTCAGGTCTCTCCGAAGAGTAAGTAAGCTCACAGGTCACCCTGTTTCAGTGTTGAGCACAAAGCCAGTCCATTCCTGGTCCCTGTTTGAGATTAAGCATTCAGACTGCTATCTCTGAAAACCGTCTTCTCCCAAAAATGCCGAGGCTCCTTGGTGTTTCCTCCCTGCCTGTCCTTCAAGTTATGACCCTCAAGCTCTGAATACTCTGTGCCACAGACCTGGTACTTTGACTTCAAGGAATGGTTGTAGTCCCAGAGATGAACAACTGCTGTCTGAGACAGGCATCATCGAAAAGGACAGAAGGTCTAAAGATGGTCAATTAATGCTGACTGGAGAGGCAAGGTGATAGTAGAGAGAATGAAGCTTGCCATTAGAAAACTTCATTAGCCATTAAAAAGCTGTCAGAAAAATAAGCTGTAAATCATGATTTTAATTGGATAGCAATAAAGCTTACAAACGCATGCAGACATGGGGAGAATGTGCAAAACTCCCCACAGAGGGTCACTCAAGCCTAGAATCGAACCTGGGTTCCTGGCACTCTGAGGCAGCAGTGCTAAACTGTGCCACAGCTTCCCACTATTTGCCTCCTGCTCCATTTGACTTATACTAATCCTGTGCCCCAGCACTCTAGGTATTCTGAGTGATTTTTCACACTAATTAAAATCGCACAACTGGAACTTTCACTGTATGCCTCCCCAAAGGTCACTGGAAATTTACATTTCAGATAAGAACATTTAACTCATTTTGGCCTATGCTGGTGCTTTGTTAGGGCAATTTAAATTAATTTCTCTGTTCTGTATCTTGCTTTGCTTCTATGCAAATATTAATAGCATGTATTTACTTACTTTTTAGTACGGTCATACATATTCAAAATTTTTGAGGTTAATTTTACGTAGAGGTGCACATAGGGCAGATGGTCTCTAACTTGATAATTCATCTTTTTTACTTTGAATGTTTTCTGAAGTTCATGAGTAATGAAATTGAGTTTTTTTGAAGAGATGACAAAGAAGACTGATGAAGGTAGAGTGGCAGACATTGTACATATAGACTTCAGCAAGGTGCTCGACAAGATTCCACATGGTAGACTGGTTAGTAAGGATAGCTCACGTAGAATCCAGGGGGAGCTAGCTAATCAGATACAAAATTGGTTTGAAGATAGGAGAACGAGTATGCTAGTAGAAGGTTGTGTTTTGGATTGAACCCTTCACTGTGACTGGCAGTGTGCTACAAGGATTGGTGCTAGGTCCACTGCTTTTTCATCATTTATATAAATAATGTGGATGTGAATATAGGAAGTATGATTAGTAAGTTTGCAGATGACACCAAAATTAATGTGGATTGGACAGTGAAGTAGGTTATCCCAGAGTACAATAGGACCTTCAACAGATTGGCCAATGGGCAGAGCAGTGGCAAATGGGGTTTAATTTAGATAAATGTGAGGTGCTGCATTTTGGTAAGGCAAACCAATGCAGGACTTATACTGTTAATGGGAGGGCCCTGTGAAGTGTTGCCAAACAAAGAGAACTACAGCTGCAGCTGCAAAGTTCCTGAAAGTGGAGTGGCAGTTAGTCAGGATGATGAAGAAGGCATATGCTAAAAATGCCTTAATTGGTACATTTGCCTTAATTGGTCAGTGCATTGAATATAGGAGTTTGCGACATCATATTGCAGCTGTACAGGACATTGATGAGGCCAATTTCAGAATACTGTGTTCATTTCTGGTCTTCCTGCTTTCAGAAATATTTCATTAAACTTGAAAGAGTTCAGAGAAGATTCATAAGGATGTTAAAAACTGAAAGAACTGCGGATGCTATAAATCAGGAACAAAAACAAAATTGTTGGAAAAGTTCATCAGGTCTCGCAGCATCTGTGAAGGAAAAAACAGGGTTAAGTTTCGGGTCCGGTGACCCTTCCTCAGAACCGATGATGGCTGGGAAAACAAGGTGTTGAGCTGGATGAACACAGCAGGCCAAGCAGCATCTTAGGAGCACAAAAGCTCATGTTTCGGGCCTAGACCCTTCATCAGATGAACTGGGCCCAAAACGTCAGCTTTTGTGCTCTTAAGATGCTGCTTGGCCTGCTGGGTTCATCCAGCTCCACACTTTGTTACCTCGAATTCTCCAGCATCTGCAGTTCCCATTATCTCTGATGGCTGGGAAAATGTCAGTTTATGAGATGTCAGACTTAAACTGATGTTTTCTCAGCCACCATCAGTTCTGAGGAAGAGTCACCAGACCCGAAACATTAACTTTGTTTTTTCTTTCACAGATGCTTCCAGACCTGCTGAGCTTTTCCAGCAACTTTGATTTTGTTCATAAGGATATTGCTGGGATTGGAGGGCTTCAGCTATAGGGAGAGGCTGGGTAAGTAGATCTCTCATTCCCTGGAGCGTTGGAGGCTGAGGGTTGACCTTATAGTGATTTATAAAATTATGAGGGGCATAGATAAGGTGAATGGCAATGGATTTTTCCTTAGAGTGGTGGAGTTCAAAATTAGGGGGCTTATTCTTTTAAGGTGAGAGGAGAAACTTTTAAAAAGAACATGAGGGGCTACTTGTTCTATACAGAGAGTGGATCATCTGTGAAATGAACGGCCAGAGGATGTGGTAGGCGCAGGTACAGTCAATATTTTGGATAAGTACATGAATAGGTAAGGTTTACAGGGATATGGATCAGTTTAGTTTGGGAATATAGTTGACGTGGATTGTTTGGACCAAAGGGTCTGTTTCCATGCTGTATGACTGACTCTGTCACTATGACACAATGAAATGGGACTAGATCGGTTTATGAGATCTGGTCAGCATGGATGAGCTGGACTGAAGGGTCTGTTTCAGTGCTGTATAACTCTATGACTTGAAGCTTTATCATTGGAAACATATTACCATACAGTAAAAAAAATTTAAAAATCATTCCAGTGAAACCCTTGTTTTGCTGAAGAGTTATGCCCAAAACATGAACTTGTCAACCCTCTTAACAGTTGTTACATTAGTGGTTCCAATGTTTTCTGTTAGTTATTCCACTGTAAGATGAATTCTTAAGTCAAGACAATGACTTACAAAGATATGAAAGGATTGGTGGATGCAGCTCAAAATACTAGTGCATTGTTCCTTTCAAAACAACTCAATCTGACAGCAGTACCTGAAAGCAGTCTTGGGTAGTACACTGCGTAATAGCTAATGTTTTGATGACTAACAATAATTAAACTGTTTTAGTTAATTAGCCTTGTTATCTCAAACAATGCAAGCACAGAATGAAACACATTAATAACTAAAAACAGCTGGTTTATATTATCAAACCCAGGTGCAATAGCTAAGTCTTGGAGTCCTCTTGTGGTGCAGTGATAATTTCCTTACTCCTTCACAGGGATCCCTGGCTTCAGGTCCTTCTTGCTCCAGGGGTGTGTGAACATCTCTGAACAGGTCAATAGGAAAAATAGGTTAAATTTGGGGCCCTCTTGTGATGCAGTGGTAGCGTCCCTACCCCTTCTCTGGAAAGTTTGGTTTCAAGTCTCTCCTAGTCTACAGGTGTGTAATAACATCTTTGAACAAGTTGATAAGAAAAATAGGTTAAACAAAATAAAACTAACACGCTTCCGGCAAAAGAATATGGTTTAATAATGCCTATTGTTTGATGTCAAAATGATATTTGTGACACATGTCCACAATTTTGGGGTGAATCATAAACAAGCTGGATACCGCTGAATCCAGTCAGTCCCATTCCTTCACTATTTCGTCATAGAGCTGAGCACTCCAAATTTTGTTTTGCTCAAATATCTAACTAACTTCCTTTTGAAATTATTGATCATCTCTGCACAGAAATCCCTAGGACCCTCTGTTCCTGCACAATTTTTAGAATATTGACATTATATTTTATACTTTTTATTGCTTTTTCCTATTCTTTCTGCCAAAATGAATCACATCATACTTCTCTGTATTAAATTTCATCTGCTACTCATCTGCCATTCTGCTGGCTAAGTTCTATTAGTTGATTTGGGCCACCCTTAATGTTTGCTGCACATCTAAATTTGTTTAAATCTAAAGCAAGCAAAATAATTCTGATTGATCATAGTGTTGCCATGGGGGAATTACATATGATGATACTGTCTTCTTTAATAGTTACAGGTTTATTACTGGCCACAGTAAAGGCCCTCCCAATAACAGTTTGGAGCATGTTAATGAGCCTGTTCCAGTCAGGTTAGCTACTTCTACCTCCATATATGTTGCACATTGTACTGCCAGAAAATGGTAAATATGTCATGTAACCTGTTTTCTTAACTAACGTGATTGAATATCTGGACAGTACAACAAACTATATGACATAAGAATGAGATAATGGGAACTGCAGATGCTGGAAAATCCGAGATAACAAAGTGTGGAGCTGGGTGAACACAGCAGGCCAAGCAGCATCTTAGGAGCTCAAAGGCTGACGTTTTGGGCCTAGACCGTCCAGCAGTAAAGGGGGATGGGGAGAGGGTTCTGAAATAAATAGGGAGACAGGAGGAGGCGGATCATAAGAGTCTTATGTCTTGTAACATTAAGGCTTGTAACATTGTGATACGTTGGAGTGTGTATTTTATAAACATAAATAGGTATGGATTTCAGAAAAGAATCATGATTGATAAAGATAGTTGGTAGGCAAGGTCAATGAAAGCATTCTGGCAATAGTACTCAAGTTTATGCTCCAGAACTAGCTAAATCCCTAGTCAAGCTGTTCCATTATGGCTACAGCATTTGCATCCATCCAACAAAGCCAAAAATTGCACAGGAATATGTTGCCCACTAAAAGCAGAACAAATCCAATCCAGTCATTTAAAATCCCATCAATACCCTCTCGAGCATTGACAAAGTGACGTAAAGTAACACTGTTATCAAGAATCGCTAAGCAATAATGTAGTCACCAATGCTCAGTTGAGCTTTTATAAGGGCCATTCAGTTCAAGACCTCATTACAGTCTTCAACCAAACATGGACAAAAGAAGTGAACTCAAGAGGTGAGATCAGAATGACTGCACTTAGCATCAATGCAGCTTTTGACTGAATTTGGCACCTAGGGGATCTTGCAAAACTGAAGGCATTGGGTATCAGGAGGAAAAACTCTCCACGAGTCGGATTCACGCCCAGCACAAAGAAAGATAGTTGGGGTTATTGGCAATCAATTATCTCCATAGTTGTGCCCTAGGCTGAAAATCTTCAACAGTTTCTTCAATTAACTCCTGCCGACATTAAGTAAGAAGTGGGAATAAAAACTGAAAGAACTGTGGATGCTGTAAATCAGGAACAAAAGCAAGGTTGCTGGAAAAGCTCAGCAGGTCTGGCAGCATCTGCGAAGGAAAGATCAGAGTTAATGTTTTGGGTCCATTGACCCTTCCTCAGAAGTGATGGTGACTGGGAAAACATCAGCTTATATGCAGAAAATAGGGAGGGGGATGGGGCACGGAGTAAATAGTAGGATAGAGCCTAAAGAGAGAGAAGTGAAGTTGGACAAAGGAGTTAATAACGATCAGGCTGGGTGGGTGAATAGAGATAATGGGAACTGCAGATGCTGGAGAATCCAAGATAACAAAGTGTGAAGCTGGATGAACACAGCAGGCCAAGCAGCATCTTAGGAGCATAAAAGCTGACGTTTTGGGCCTAGACCCTTCATCAGAGAGGGGTTAGGGAGAGGGTTCTGAAATAAATAGGGAGAGAGGGGGAGGCAGACCGGAGATGGATAGGCAAGATAGGTGGAGAGGAGAGTATGGGTGGGGAGGTAGGGAGGGGATAGGTCAGTCCAGGGAGGACGGACAGGTCAAGGAGGCGGGATGAGGTTAGTAGGTAGGAAATGGAGGTGCAGCTTGAGGTGGGAGGAGGGGATAGGTGAGACGAAGTACAGGTTAGGGAGGCGGGGACAAGCTGGGCTGGTTTTGGGATGCAGTGGGGGGAGGGGACATTTTGAAACTTGTGAAGTCCACATTGATACCATTGGGCTGCAGGGTTCCCAAGCGGAATATGAGTTGCTGTTCCTGCAACCTTCGGGTGGTATCATTGTGGCACTGCAGGAGGCCCATGGTGGACATGTCGTCTAAGGAATGGGAGAGGGAGTTAAAATGGTTCACGACTGGGAGGTGCAGTTGTTTATTGTGAGCCGAACGGAGATGTTCTGCAAAGCGGTCCCCAAGCCTCTGCTTGGTTTCCCCAATGTAGAGGAAGCCACAGTGGGTACAGTATACCACATTGGCAGATGTGCAGGTGAACATCTGCTTAATATTTCCTACCTACTAACCTCATCCCACCTCCTTGATCTGTCCGTCCTCCCTGGACTGACCTATCCCCTCCCTACCTCCCCACCCATACTCTCCTCTCTACCTATCTTCTCCTCTATCCATCTCCGGTCCGCCTCCCCCTCTCTCCCTATTTATTTCAGAACCCTCTCCCCATCTCCCTCTCTGATGAAGGGTGTAGGCCCAAATCATCAGCTTTTATGCTCCTAAGGTGCTGCTTGGCCTGCTGTGTTCATCCAGCTTCACACTTTGTTATCTGGGAGGGTGAATAGTTGTTAATGGGGACTATTGGTGAATAAGAACAGGTGGTGTGTAATGGAGAACTATGTAGTAACAAGGTCTGGTGTGTGGGATGGGGTTGGGACATGGGACAGTTTAAGCCCTAAAATAATTGAACTCCATTTTGAGTCCGGAGGGCTACAAGGTCCCCAAGCGGAAAATGAGGTGTTGTTCTTCCAGTTTGCTTTGAGCTTCGCTGGAATACTATATCAAGCTAGAGACAGAGATGTTGGCTAGGGACCAGGGTGGTGCATTAAAGTGGGAGGCAACAAGTAGTTCAGGGTCTTTTTTGCAAGCAGAATGTAGATACTCTGTGAAGCAGTCACCCAGTCAATGCTTTGTTTCCCGAGTGTGAGTAGCAAATGCAGTAGGCTAGATTCTGGGAAGTGTAGGTTAAGTGCTACTTCACCTGGAAGGTATGTTTGGGATTTTCAATACTGGGGAGGGAAGAGGTAAATGGGCACGTGTTGCACCTTTGCTGGTTACAGAGGAAGGTGCTGTGGGGCTGTGTGTGTGTGTGTGTGTGTTGGGAGAGGGGGAAGTGTTGGGGATGAAGGAGGTGTGGACCAGGGTGCCCCGGAGGGAAAGATCCCTGTGGAAGGTGGACAAGGGAGAGGAGGGGAGTATGTGTCTGGTGGTGGCATCTTGCTGGAGGCTGTGCAAATGGCATCTGATGATCTTCTGGATGTCAATGCTGGTGGATGTTTACTAAAAATTGCACAATGTTCAGTACAATTTGTGACTCCACATATGTTGAAATAGTCCATACGCATATGCAATATGGCATGGATAACATTAAGGGTTTGGGTTGACGAGTGTCAAGTCAGATTCATACTACACACACCAGGCATTGATCGTCTCCAAGAGAATATGTAACTGTCTTTCCTTGAACTCCCATCCAAAAGCACAGTAGATACCACATGGACTTCCCATTTTCTCAAGTATAATTAGAGATGAGTCATAAATGCTGGCCTAAACTGCAATAACTACATCCCAAGAATTAAAGATAATAAAGTGTAGAGTTGAATTAACACTGCAGGCCAAGCAGCATCTTCGGAGCGCAAAAGCATTTTAATCTCTCCCATGAACTAACACATTTTTACAAAAAGGCTCATATACAGTTGGCAAGCTATGCCAACAAAACACGTATTCATCAATCTTGATTGCTCGTGTGAGGTAACTGAATATCTTGTGGCACTGCATCCTAGTCCTCAGGGTGTGGATCTGGAATGCCTCCTTTGCTTGTTAAATAGTGCAACATCTGAGAACTTTTGAATCCAGTCTCTCCAATGTTGTGCCATTCTTCAATGTTTCCAAAATCATATTCAGTTCACCAAGGACTCCTTGCACCTTGTCCAGCCACAATGCACCCCTCCTTTAAGAGGTGCAAGATGGCTTTAATCAGTGCAGGCTCAATTTAACTGATACCAGTCACTCACTTGCAATGATGTCTGGCTCGTCAACAGAGCGATCAGTGATTGCTGGGTGCTGAGACCATTCAAAGAAGTGCGTTGCAGTCAACGGACTCAAGTTAATTTCATATTGTACGCGCATGCCTGGTTTCAGTGACTATCAAAATTAGCCCCAAAAATATTTACATAAAAAAGTTATCCACTGTTCCAGCAATATTTTAAGCAATTATTCATATGCATCATTTTCAGGGGTATTTAGGAAGTATAATGAATCATATTGCCTGCAAAACATGATCCCTCTTTTACACTTGAAATGTTCTATTTTGGAATGCTTAATTGTAATTGCTTAGTCTTTTTTTCAGTATTTACAGCCTTTGGTCAGCTTTAGTGCTTAACATAGTTGGTGGAAACTGCGTCATTTTCTGAATTAAATATTTGAGGAAAAATCAGCAAAATATAGCACAAAGCATTAGCTCATTCCCAAAATTCTGCCATTAATGAATGCAATTTGCACTCTTTTGCAAAGTACAAAAAACCGTTGTGCAGCTGAATTTGAAGAGTACATTTTCATTTTAATTTCTGGTTGCAAACTAACACCAATGTTTAATGACGTGGTGGAAGTACAATGCAATGCAAAGAATGAAGATCTAGAGTTCCAGATCATAGGTGGCAAGTAAAATCCATTCTTCTCAGTTGGAGTAAGTCTATAGCTTGGATTGGTAACCTTAAACCGCCAAAATAGATTGTAACATGCCACAGTACACGACACCACTGACTCCAGAACAGATCCTAATGGTGTACAATGATGTTTTTGCAGGTTTGGAATGCCTTTGTGAAGAACGTGTCTTGAAATAGATGAGAGAGTAGGATCAATTCTGCATCTGTCAAGAAAAGGCCATCCTGAAAGGCAAGAGCTGAAAGAAGGGATTAATCTATAAAGTGACAACTCCTGAAGAATGGATTAGTAGTATGACTGTACAGTAACAACACGGAAAATGGCGGATATGCACTGATCTGAAGTATCTAAATAAAACTCTAAAGGGATCACATTGCCTCATTGATCCATTGAAGAAACTTATCCACAACTCGCAAGTGCAATGATATTCACTCCCCTTCATGTGAAGGATGGATACTGGCAAGTGAAGCTGGAAACAAACAGCTTTCTAATTAGTTCTGAAAGCTGTTTGGCATTTCCACAGTTCTAAAAGAGTATCAACATGAGCAGCTTGAGATAGTTAATAATCTTCCTGGACGTAAGTTATAGTGTATAATCTGCTTGTATATCGATGTAGAGACACAACAGAAGAATCCATTGCTGTTCACAGTCAACATCTAAGGCAAGTGCCAGATAGAACTTGCCAAATAAACCTGACACTGAACAAGAAAAAAATGTATTAAAGATACCCAAAGTTAAATACACTACACAGCTTAAGGTCATTCACTTGGATCCCAAAACATTGAGAGCTGTAGTAATGAGGTGGCAACCAACAGAGGTAATGATTTGTTGGATTCGTTTACAAACTTATTGCTCATGACAGTATGAACTACTATGCCAACTCACTGCCAAGGATGTGGAGTGGTACTGAGGTACAGAATATAAAGCAGTGTTCAATAAAATCGAACAACCAGCAACAGCAATGCCAGCTGAAAACCTGTGACATAAATGATGAAATCACCCTGAAGTGTGAACCATTGAGGATTTGAAATAACTCTAATACAGCAGGGACAACTGGCAGCATTTGCATCCAAGGCATCAACATTTAGATGCTATGTTTAAATTGAGGAAGAGTGCCTGCAATATCTTTGCTTGTATACATTTTCATCAATACCTACATGGAAGTGACAAATTGACAGTTGAAATCAACCAAAAGTCATTTCAAAGCATTTTCCTACAGCAATTAATTTCCACTCTAAAGCATCTACAAATAATGTTACTCCATTTGCAAAGATGTCATCTGGATGTGACATACAAATATGGGAAACAAATGTTCTTTGGTGAGACAAGAGGAACATGTCTTATGAAGAAAATAAAGGATCCTATAACAGTGTTTGAAATCTTGCGGGTCGAATATGAAGGATCAACTTGACAAGTTCTGGCAGTCATCAAACAAGCAGAGATATTGCATCTATCAGACATCTGCTTTACTCAAATCAAGTGAACTATCTAACAAAATGCAATTCTCCAACTGCGGGAGAGAATGAAAGGATGACCCGAAAGCATCCATGATACTCCAATAGTGACAAGAGCATAGTATTCACACTGAGACAAACTGGCAGCCTAAAATGGTACATTGTAGAAGGGAAATGGTGTCATTGTTCTTAAGGAGATAAGAGGAGACATGTTAAAGTATATCCTTCCAAGCCACCAATGAATTCAGTCGAGTCTGAGGAAAGCATGAGAAACAAATGCTCACATGGCAAATCGTGTAAAATGAAATCAAGGACCACATGGGCCAGTGAAGTGTTTGTAACGAGCACCAAGCTAAATAAATTGAATTCAACACCCTAGATCATTTCCACACTATTCTGTCAAATGGAAAGTGTGAGGCAGCATGGCCAAATGGCCAAAGGAATCGTAAAGAAATTGAGCAAAACCATTATAGGTAAATTCAATACAAGTAATCCTTGAGTGGAGAATCATGCTTACCGAAGGGATGGGAAGTAGTGCAGAATAAAGACTAATGCCACACTGCACCCAAACTATTCTTTCTATAGCAAAAAAACACTAATGAAACCAGAAGTAATAACAGGTATGAGTGACAAAATCAATGTCAAGCAGCAACAGGAAAAATTCATTTTGACATGTGAAAAGGGCTATTTAGAATAGAAATGTGGTACTGTGTTAATGTGACTTCTGCAGGCATCAAACCTACAGCCAATTCAGTAAAGCCAGATTGTTGTCCTGTGATCTTGTAACACTACTGAGTGTACCTTGTTACCGGAATTCCATTAGATTTCCCTCAAAATATTGAAAGAAAAGGATATTATTTAAAAGGATGCTGTAAGAGTCATCCTGGTGGATCAGGGAATAGAGAAAGCCAGGAGGAGCTTGGGAATTTTAAATAGTAGGCAACATTTTTGCTGAGGGCAGTATAGTACAGAAACAGGATGTTTTAACTTGGGTTTTCAGTTGACAATCCTTTCTGTCTTCGTTACCTATTCACTGAGGTTTAGACAATACTATTATTAGCATGTTTGTTACCGTAAAAGACTTAAACTGAAATTGTTATACAATTCTTTGCATCAAATACAGGGAAATTCATATCTCTTTTTAACATTAAACCATAAGAAATAAAAGCAGAAGATGATTATACTGTCTGCTCTGCCATTCAGTATAACCATTCCTGATCTTGGGCTTCAACTCCACTTTTCTGCCTGCTGCCTATATATCATGATTCCCCCAAGACAACAAAAATCTACCTCAATGCTAAATATACTCAATGATGGTATATCCAGAACCCTCTGGGATTAGAGAATCTTGAAGTTTCAAAACTATTTGAAGAAATTTCTCATCTCAGTCCAAAATGATCGGCCTCTTATCCTAAACCTGTAACTGATTGTTCAAGAATCCCTAACTGGTGGAAGCAAGGTCCAGTGTCTATCCTGTCAAGCCATTTCATAACTCAAATGATTGAATAATATCACCACTAATTCTTATTTTTCTGATAAACCTTTTTCAGAGGTGTTGTTACACATCTCTGGAGCCAGTGAGACTTGGACCTAAGCCTCCCTCTACCACTGCACCATAAGATGATCTTTAATTTTTTTTAAACTCCAGAATACAGACACAATTTACTTATCCTCTAACTGTAGGAAAACCCTGTCTTCTCAAGGATCAATCTAGAGAATTTTCATCGTATGACCATAAGTGCAAATATACATCTGTCCTTAAATGTGGAATCCAAAATTGCACAAAGTATTCCAACTATGGTCTAATCAAAATCCCGTTGCTATAAGATGCTTTATTCTTGTCCTCTAATCCCCTTGTAATATGGCCAATATGCCATTGTTTTCCAAACTGCTTGCTGTACTGCCACATTACCTTACTGTGAGAGGAAAGCTAGCACCTGGCGGAAACCCATGCAGACAAGGGAAGAACATGCAAACTCCAAACAGCGACCCAAGGTTGGAATCAAACTCAGGTCCCTGTCATTGAGAGGCAAAAGAACTAATCACCACACTGCCCCAATGGATAAGCAATTGTGCTGACAACCAATTTAAGGTTGCTAGTCAGCTCGAAATGTGGTGCATCTGGTTGTGTTGGAAGCTACATGCATTAATACACAAGGTAGCTCTTTGGAAAGAAAAAGAACTTGTACACACCTCTGATGCAGTATAAATGTTGGTTTACTCCTTGAATTCGTATTCTTTTGGAATGTCCTGATGAATGCAAGACTAAAGGTTTCAATAAAATATGTCTTATTCAGCAACATTCAATTACTGTAATAAAAAACCAAATAAAACAGAAAATACTGTAAATCAGAAACAAAAACAGAAATTACTGGAAAAACTCAGCAGGTCAGGCAGCTTCTACAGAGCGAAATCAGAGTTAACATTTCTGGATGAGTGACCGTTTCTCAGTTCTTTCAATAGATGCTGCCAGACCTGCTGAACTTTTCCAGCAAATTCTGTTTTTGATTCAAATACTGTTTTTAAATTCTTGCAAACAAAGCAAATAATTTCACAGTCCCTTTCATCATAAACCATCTGTCAACTTGTTGCCCACTCACTTCACCTGTGGAAATCTCTTCACATTCTCATCTAGCTTTGTATCAGTCTTTATGGGAATAATAAGTTGTGAGAAACTGCCCTAAATATCTCATGCTGTATTATCAACATGTTTCAAACCGTGGAAATGTACTAAAATACTTCTTGTTTCTGCTAGAAGGGCATAAAATCGGTCATTTTACTGAGTTTGATGGACTTTGGCAGTCAGAAAAATCCAAAATGTACACTTCAGCAATACCAGAAGGGGCAAGTGATCTTAAAAGTCATCAGATATGTGACTGGTCTGACTTAGAGGGACAGAAAACCATGATGAATTCTTCTCCCTCTAACCACAAATGCAAATTTGAGTTCTATATTGCCAAGGAGGCCTGTGGATTACCATGCAGAATGTGCTACTATCTACATAGTCCATTTGGTGTTGTTGTATTAGAATGACACTCACATGCATTCACATGAACCAAAAGACATTCAATGCATATTAAATTAGCAACAGTCAGCTAAACAGACTGATATTAGTACAGGATACCAAATTTGATCAAGTGTTCAGGCAGTGTCTTTGATAATTAATCCTTCGTTCAGTGTCATGAACCAGGAAGGGCCCAATACTGGAGCTCATAAAGGACTACTTAATAAGTTGCAGATGAAGTGTTTTTGAGGTGTGATGACCCTCAAATTAAACCATTCCCAGCTGTCACTCTCTAATGACAGCAGGGCTACAGTGATTTTACCTTAGTTTCCCTTGTGGTGTAGCGGTAGTGTCCCAACTACTACTGACATATTGAGGTAACTGTTTGTAATGTGTTTTTAGACAGAGAGGAATTCTGCTTCCTTACATTTATACTGGAAGAAAGAAGTTCTGAAACTCTCAGACCAATTGATCATAAAACCCTATCTTACTCATTAATGTCACTTTAGGAGAAGGATCTGTTGTGCTTATCTAATCATTGGATGGGATATTGCCCTCCCAAGAAGTAGTAGGGATGGTGTAGGAACAGCTAATACTCAGACAGGTTGGTGCTGCTGTGAAAAGAATTCATTTCCACAGCATCACAGAGACTTTGTTGATTTTAAGAATTAGACAGCGCTGGGGACCACTCAATTATATTACTGAGAAATACTGCTCATGTAGCAACTCATGGCACTGCTTTTTCCATATTGCGCTTTTAGTAGGGGTTTATTTGTTGAAAGTTTATAAATAATGAGTATTTAATCCTATGAGATTACATGATAAATTTGACTGACATGAACTCCGGAAGAACTGGAGCCCTTGCTGTTTAATAATGTTCACTTAATTGTGGAGACTAAATGTCTGAGTTACATATGTTCTATCTTTATAAATATGCCTATGCCTGAGGCATAACAAAACATGGCCACTAAATATATTATTGAGGTGGTTTTCAATTTGAACTTTTGCAAGTGAAATTATTTACTGGAAATGAGAAGTTGGAAAATTGTCCCTTAACATGAATCGCTGAAATCATTTTGTTTTCAGCCTGTGGTATCTGTGGCACTGAAAAAATCACATGGAGTGATTTTTAAGAATATCTTTGTGATTAATAAACCTGATGGCAATGACTTCAAGACAAAATTTGTACTTAGAAAATAGAATAAGCAAAAAGCAAATTAAAGGGTAAATTTAGAGAGCCTATTGCTCCCAACAATAGAAAAAAGCGACAATAAGTTGGAGAATCAGAGCTACATGATTGAAGACTTCTACTCTTTTCCTCACAGTGGCTGTGATATTTGTCGTTTGTATCTAAGAATCATATAGCCCACTCGGAACAGGTGTCCTACAAATGGAAGTCTATAAAATTGGGTGTGTTGCCAGCACCTACCCATCAACCCATGCCTCACTGGTTTTATCAGCTGTGAGGGAATGTCAGGAGTCCTTCTGCACGTGAATCAATTGAGCGTGTTCAGGGCCTCCTCCCACCATGGTAGGTATTTAATTAATAAACTACCAAGTGTGCAGCCCAATTAATGTCTCCGCTTCTTTTGCAACAAAAGTTTCCTGCTATTTTACTTATGGGATGCACAAGGGCATCATTTTTGTATTTCTTATTATATAAAATAATGGTTGTTAAAGAGTTAATGCTGAAGACTGTATTAAGCTCTACCCAAGATGATGCTATCATCGTGACTTGAATATGGAAAAACTCAAAAGCTTTAAAGTATGAAGAATAAATAATTACATGAGGAAGAAATGGCAAGAAAATGAATATTTCCAGAAAGCTCTAATTTCAGAGATGGGCCAGATAGACCACAGAATTGGACAACTTGGAAGATAATGGATCTGAAAGAGACCGCATTGCTTCCAAGCAGGATACTAAATCAGAACTTGACTGAGTGAAGACATTTTTGTATTCAAGGTGCAGTTAATTTTGATGAAATCTTACAAGGATGTTGTATGACTGAGCAGGTAACTGTTTTATGGCAATTTCACTACAATGGTTCTTGCGTGTAGATCGATCATCTGAAAATCCATAATGTCAATCAATGGCTTCTGGCAAAACTGTCAGCACTGGGCAAACGTTAAGCATGCATTTTGACACCACGGACTGTATAACATTTAAATATATAGGGCTGAATTTTTCCACTTCATAGTTGTTTCATGTTCAGGGAGTTTCATGGAGGGTCTTCCTGTCATGTTCCATTTCCTTACACAATCTTTCCAATGTTCATTTCATTAATTATGCACCTATGCTCCAGGGTGCCCTTTACATTCAGTTGTATGGTCACAGAGGCAGAAATGCTTGCCATTCCTGGGACCTTACAGTGTTCCATCAAGGTGCCTTATTTAGATTCTATCTCCAGAACACCTCATGTTCTACAAACCGGGAACTGGTCATCACACTCTGCCACATGAATGTTGGCGAACATGGCAATAAAAATAACCTGGTACCCTGTGTTGCTGATAGGAGCCAGAAGGTCCTGGAGGATGGGATGGTGGTGACGAAGCCTGTCCTCTTTCCTCCCAACTGCCAGAAAAGGCCATGAGACTAGACACTAGCAATTTGGCTGGATATAACCACCTGGGTCTAATTTGAAAAGTAATGCCCAGTAAAACAGAAATCAATCAATGACCCCCTTCTGCATTCCACAAGGGTGAGCGTCACCACCTTCTCTTTGCTATCTTCCACTCACTCTAACTCTCCCACTGCAGATACTACCAACCAAGGCCAAACATCTATCACTGCTACTACTGCATCTCCACTCAATGAGTCTTACCGATGTCATCCTTCCAAGGACTAGCCCCCCTTGCACTTCCTAGTCATTCACTGGGGACACCACACCACCTGTACTGTCGCTGCATCATCACATACTGCTCTTCTTTGAACTCACTAAATTCCTCACTTTGTCTCATTGTAGGAAAATGTGGCATAACAGGGTGGAAAGCAGTAGCAGGTGGGGGCATAGCCAACATTTGTGTCTTCACCCCATATGGGGAGAAGATTCTCAAAATGCCAGGAGAGAATCAAAATTGCCCTTGAGGGGGCATTGAGACCTCCATGTCGAGGCGACCAAGTAAGCTTGATTCATTTGCTAGATAACAAAGTGTGAGGCTGGATGAACACAGCAGGCCAAGCAGCATCTTAGGAGCACAAAAGCTGTATGTTTTGGGCCTGGACCCTTCATCAGAAAAGGAAGATGGGGAGAGGATTCTGAAATAAATAGGGAGAGAGGGGGAGGCAGACTGAAGATGGATAGAGGAGAAGATAGGTAGAGAGGAGAGTATGGGTGGGGAGGTAGGGAGGAGATAGGTCAGTCCGGGGAGAATGGACAGGTCAAGGGGGGTGGGATGAGGTTAGTAGGTAGGAAATGGAGGTGTGGCTTGAGGTGGGAGGAGGGGATAGGTGAGAGGAAGAACAGGTTAGGCAGGCAGGGACGAGCTGGGCTGGTTTTGGGATGCAGTGGGGGGAGGGGAGATTTTGAAGGTGGTGAAATCCACATTGATACCATTAGGCTGCAGGGTTCCCAAGCGGAATATGAGTTGCTGTTCCTGCAACCTATGGGTGACATCATTATGGCACTGCAGGAGGCCCAGGATGGACATGTCGTCTAAGGAATGGGAGGGGGAGTTGAAATGGTTTGTGATTGGGGGGTGCAGTTGTTTACTGTGGACTGAGCGTAGGTGTCCTGCAAAGCGGTCCCCAAGCCTCCGCTTGATTTCCCCAGTGTAGAAGAAGCCACACCAGGTACAGCGGATGCAATATACCACATTGGCAGATGTGCAGGTGAACATCTCCTTGAATCCTCTCCCCATCCCCCTTTTCTAATGAAGGGTCTAGGCCCGAAACGTCAGCTTTTGTGCTCCTAGGATGCTGCTTGGCCTGCTGTGTTCATCTCGCCCCATACTTTGTTATCTTGGATTCTCCAGCATCTGCAGTTCCCATTATCCCTTTATTCATTTGCTATACTGCTTTCCAGAACACCACTGTGAATGTTTTCTTAACAAGCTCAAGCTTCCACACCTAACGTACTACTAATGTCCTCTCTGCTCTTATTTAGGCACCAGCGGCACCCACACACCTCTGCTACAAAGACATCCGCCTCAACTCATCCTGCATCTCTGAGGAATGTGCTAAAGATCCTTCAAGACTTTCATTGCAGCCCAGCTGCTCAAGACTTTCAGTGCAGCTAATTCTGTTTCTAGAATAGAGGCATTAGCACAGTGGCAAAGTCAGTGGGCTAGAAATTCAGAACCTCAGGCTAATGCTGTAAGCACACAAGATACAATCCCACCGTAGAAGATGCTGGAATGAATTCAATAAAACTTTGGAATTAAAAGATAGTCTAATGGCACCATGTCGCCATCACTGAACACTGCAAAACCTTATCTGGTTCACTGATGGTTTTTAGAGCAGGAAATCTGTCATCCTTTCCTGGTCTGGTCTCCACGAGACTCCAGATCCACAGCAATTTTGTTGACACTTTACTGTCCCCTGAAATGGCCCAAGCAAGCCACTCAGACCAAAGAATAGTTAGGGATGGGCAATAAGTGCTGAGTCAGCTCGCGATGCTCACATCCCATGAGTAACAAAAAAATGTGGGCGCTTTATCTGTTGAGCTATTCAAGGAAGAAGTGCACAAGTTGATGACACTCAGCAGAATACTGGAGATCATGCTTCTGCCCAGGTTCAGGCAGAACATGATCCCACGCTATAAGTCGTTAATGATTCACTGCAAATGCATAAGCAGTCTCAGAAGCAGCAGGCAAAACCTGTTGGAGAGATTCAGCAAACTAGATTGAAGGCTGAAGGAGTCCATCAAGCTTATTTATTCCATATTGGCTCTGAACTGTACGTGTTTGGCTGTCTCCATGAACAGGTTGGTGGCCCAGTTCTAGCAGACACTCAGTGGCTACCAAATTGCATTCTATCTCTTTAGCCATAGACACTTGGCATCAGTAGTAAGGCAAGAGAGGGTTGAGGTACTCAACCTTGATCAAGGTGCCTTTTCCTCTCAATGAGACAGAGTGTGCCAGCAAGAACTCAGACAGAAGAGGAACTGCACCACACATGTACCTGTTCCTCTCAGGACACACTGGAGGTGCCAAACCATTCCATCTCTATACTTACTGTGAACCACAATCCTGTGGAAGTTGAGCCTGCACTTGGGCAGGACATTATCAACCACCCAAAACTTTCAGGCCAACAGGCTCCACTCCCGAACAGGCTTCCTTCACACAAGCCGTGGAACCTGACAGAATAGGTGGACATGGAAAAATAAATGCTCTGACATGTAAGTGGCATGGATACACTTCATTATAAATACTCTAAATATGTATGCAATTTATATTGATTGCCATTTTAGCTGTAGCACCTGGTTATGTGAATATCATGAAAGTTAAGCAGCCTCATTATATATCCTAAAAAGTACAGGCGTTGAAGCATACTCAACTTTATGAAGCATCTTGGATAACAACAGATTTCAGACAACCTTCAACCCTTATGTTTATTAGTACCAAGACTTAGCACTTCAATGAGATCACTGAGTCCAAAGTTAACGTGAACACCTTGTAATAAGTTCTTGCCACCACTCATGTTCCACATTTACAGTTTCTTTGTGTGTGGCGACATGATCTCTCATGACTGCACACTTCTCAGGGGACAAATATTCATTTTACCTATGTGTCTTACAATGGTGCACAAATTCGTTTAAGGATGGTTGAAGTACAATGCTCAATTAACATTCAAACTCTGCCTCAAAGTATAAACATGTCCAGCCTGTCCCTACAGACAAAAAAAAATTGTTAACTGTGAATGCATAGACAGCACTTGAAATTTGGCATGCTATCCAGTTGCAGTCCCAAGAGTGGGTTCCCGGCTCTGCCTGATTGTCTAGACTCACAGTCATCTTTGTGGACTCTTTTGTGTAGCTATTCATGTTCTCTTGTAACCCCATTATTTGATGTTCAGAATCCCCAATGCTCCTCCTGCCTTCTGCATTGCCATGCTCACTTTGTTATCTGTTATCCCCAACTGAAGCCAAAGTGATAGTCACTCATAAAACTGCCTTCCCACAGTACTCCATGTCTCCCTATGTGAAATCAACGTATATTTGAATTTATTTTCTCTCCATTCCAGCATAATAGCATCAACCCCCACATGAGTTTTCCATTTTCCCCAACATAGCATGGCCCTAATAGCACTCCTTGAACATTTACTGCCGCAAAACTGAGACGAGGAGGAATTTCCTCATGCAGAGCTTGGTTAATCTGTGGAACTCAATTCTGCTGTGCAGGCCAAGTCACTGAATATATTTAAATGATAAGTAGGTTTCTGATTAGTGAGGGGATCTAGGATTACAGGGAGAAGGCTGAAGAATGGCATTCAGAAAAACATCAGGCATGATCAAATGGCAGAGCAGACTAGATGGGTTGAATGGCCTAATTCTGCTCCTCTATCTTATGGTTTTACAGACCAAATGTAAGCTACCCCTCAACTGAGATTGGGTGATGCCCTTGGCAAGATCAGACCCCAGTCGACTTCACTCGACTCAGCACTTCTTCCCTTAGATTTCAGACATGGTCATTTGATTGAAGTGCATATTTCCCATGTAAGCTGCTGGTGAATGCTATCAATGAGACATTGGTACAGCATGGAGCCGAACAGCAACATGTTCACACCCGTCAATATTCAGTGCTGGAAACCATGACAAATTTCCTGGCTTTCAGTTTGCCCTAATAAATAAGGCAAGCCAGAGATGCCGTGAGACTGTTAAGTTCTGACTGAAGCAGAAATATGCTAAAAGGTAAGGCAAAGCAAGGCAAACATGCTGTGAAGCTATAAATTCCACATGAAGCAGCAATGTGCAGGCTGGAAATACTCTTAAGTGTATAAGCAAACATGAAGTAAGTAAAGGCTAGGGGCCTCAAATGCATCCTCTTCAGATGCATGAGATGGTTCTGTCTCTCTACACATAAGAGCAACCAGGCTGGAGCATTATGACGTCAGGTTGAAGCCCTGAAATATCTTCTCAATTAGTCCAAGATTGGCCATGACGATGTGGTGTGGGTACTGTTCTGGCAATGATGACTTCCATGAATGAAAGGTGGAAGCAGTTGCTGTCCATGAAGTATGCCATAAGATGTTGAGTAATGGAGGTGAATGTTGGGGCTCAGAGAAGCAACTGACAAACATCAAACAGCAGATAACTGCTCTGATTTTTCAACTTGCCTGAGAGAACTGCAAACGGGATTAAAAAAAGAGTTGAGATTAGATAATAATGAGATGTAAATACAAGGACCCAAGTTTCTTGCTGCTAACAAGCGAGATTCTGATCCAGCTGTTAAAACCTTTAGGAGAAAATCATACTTATTTTTCTTGATATTGACAATCTGATTTTTTTTCATTCTTGCCATATTAGTTATCATCTAATTTGGTCTGAAAGTACATCTAAGTCAGAATGAAACATTGGGATAGGTGAAAGATATGTTCCTTCAAGGTTAATTGGATGTTGATGTATAAAGATGGGGCGGGGGGGGGCAAGTAATCAATGAGGTGTGAGTTTTAT
The DNA here is from genome assembly GCF_030684315.1 of Stegostoma tigrinum. Lineage (NCBI taxonomy): Eukaryota > Metazoa > Chordata > Chondrichthyes > Orectolobiformes > Stegostomatidae > Stegostoma > Stegostoma tigrinum. The sequence goes on from NC_081370.1 coordinate 17,061,582, forward strand.
AGACTGAGGTTAGCCGAAATAAAACATTCTCTGGAAGTATGGTTTGGAATGTTGTTCAAAAAAGTTATCTCCTGTTTATAATGTTGGGTCAAGAGAATGTTTCAGTCAAAATCTAAAGTTTCAGATTATGATTTCCCAATCTTGTTTTCTGAAAGTGAGCCTTCTGACCAATGGAAGAATGAAGTAATCATGTGGATCTAAGTTATTTCTTTAGAAAAGAGAAAACAAGGTATGGCCTTGGCATTTCGTTACCATACAGCAGCAAGATAAGAAATAGGTTTTTCAGAATTGGTGACTGATGATTTGAACACAGATGAAAGTTTGGAACCATTTTTAACTGTTGTGAATAAAATTTATTAAAGAGATTATTTATTGACTGCGTATGAGGCACAGTCAGATTTTGACAAATTTAGAAAAACTGAGCATAGTACCATATAAAGGTACATAGCATAAGAGGCGCAAGGTTATGCTGCAGCTCTATAAAGTCCTGATTAGACCACACTTGGAATATTGTGTTCAGTTCTGGTCACCTCATTATAGGAAGCTTCACAAAAGGTGCAGAGGAGATTTACCAAGATGCTGCCTGGAATGGGGTGCAGGTCTTACGAGTAAAGGTTGAGGAAGCTAGGGCTTTCCTCAATGGAGTGAAGGAGGATGAGGGGTGACTTGATAGAAGTGTACAAGATGAAGAGGCATAGATAGAGTGGATAGCCAGAGACTTTTTACCAGGGAGGAAGTGACTATACGAGGAGGCATAATTTTAAGGTGATTGGAGGAAGGTATAGGGGAAATCTCAGAGGTCAGTTCTTTACAGAGAGAGTGGTGGGTACATGGAATGTGCTGCCGGCAGTGATAGTGGAGTCAGATACATTAGGGACATTAAAGGAACTCTTGCATAGGCACATGGATGATAGTAAAATGTAGGGCATGCAGGTTAGTTTGATTTTAGAGTAGGTTAATATGTCGGCACAATATCTTGGGCTGAAGGGTCTGTACTGTGCTGTACTGTTCTATGTTATGTGTTTATAAAGCAATTTAATAGACTGAATGCAAGACTGCAGAGGTATCATTTGTTTATTTCGCAATCTGTAGCGTTAGTTATTGGACTGTGCCAAAGTATCAAGTGGGGTCATATTTTTAGTTTTGATGGTATCTAAATGCATGGATAAATATACACTGCTTGAACAGAAGTAGAAAAAAAAACTGAGGGAAGTATCCCTTTCCAACAGCGTCTGTAGCACTAGAAGGGCAATTGACAGAAAAGGAAGACATAATATTAACAAACTGGTGAGATGATCCAGACACAGGTCTTCGGTGACAGTATGAAAAAAGGAATATTTTTAAGAAGTGAGGACAGAAATGCTACTGATGATTTTGAGAACTGAAGAAAAATTGGGATTTTTTGGAACTCTAGAAATGTTCTGTGTAATCAATTGATGTTTCAGCTGTTTCAAGGTAGCATTACACCATGGTCTGTCCCAAATGATGTAACAGAGTATTTCAAACTAAACATGAAAGAGAAGTTTTCGAGAAAGAGAATGGATGTATGGATTAAAGAGAGGGCATTGTATTGATCACAAGAAATTTCAGCCCAGTTACAAAAGCTTTCAACTGTGCTTTTCAGATAGTGCGTGGAAGAGACAGGCAAAAATGTTATCTAACTTGAGTAATAAGGATCAGGCCAAAGTTAAATAATTTGAGATTTTTGAGTGATAACACACTAAAATCTTAAAATGTACTCATTCTTTATGAAATATCTGTAAATAATCCTTGTATTAGCACAGATGTAGTGTTCAGTAAAATACTACAGTAATTAAGTAAGCTGACAATGAAGAAAACGCAGATGAACCTGAACATGGAAAATAACAAAGCTACTGTACTTTGGAAAATCTGTGAATTTGCAATTTACACAATTGTGACACTATTCTCTTCCTTTAATGAAATATAATCTCTCTACTAGACAAACCACAAAAGTGTTATTGATACGTGGAGAGAAATTTAGAACAAAAAGTCAATTGTATTGAAGTTACATAGGCAATTTGCCCATTCCTTTTCCAAAGGGTTAAACATTTTGGTGAACAATGCAGGAAAAAAGGATGCAGTATTTGTAGATGTGTTAGATGTGAGATTTATAAGAAATACAGAAGGACACTAATGGCTGACAGATTGTTTGCCCTTAGCAAGATGTTTCAACATATAGATTTAAAGGTGTGAGATAAAGTCATATTTTCGCTTTTGCATTTTGCAGATTTGGCAACCAAATTTAGCTAGTCAACAATACTACATCATTTAAGATATTGTACGATGAGAAAATAATTATGGATATGGTCATGGAAAGGTGATCAGGGACAGAACTTAGAGAATGACAGGTGACATTTCTCACTGGTGATGAGGGAGAATTTGCTAATGTTGAAATTACAGATGTGTGAAAATGAACATGATAGCTATTAACAGGGCAAAGAAAACCCTTTTTAGCAATGTGAAAAGAAACATACAGTAATACACAAAATGGTTCAGAAAATTTTGGCGCATCAGCCACCCTGTAAGCTATTATTTGCACCAGTGTGGGCTGTCCATGCTAAGGATTCATTGCAGTTGTTCATTAGCTTGCCAAGCCAGTTGTTCCGTGGTGTGCAGACATTTCATTACCATTCTAGGCAACATCATCAGTGCAACCTTTCGTCAAAATGTTGGTATTCTGTTCCATTCCAAACTTATATGATCCTCTGGTATAGTGAGTCTTGTCAATTCCGGTTTTATATTTTTAGTAGCAGTCTGTATACTGGGTCTATTTCTGTGTTTATTAATGGAATCCTGTGTTGAGAACTAGGCCTCCAGAAATTCCCTTGCATGTCTGTTGTTCACTAGCCCCAGTCGAACTGATGGCCCTCATTGTCTGTACGTATCATTTCACTGCAGATGGCAGGAGGATATAGGCCACATCAGTTGGTTTTATATAGAAACCCTGAAGTTCCAATCAGTATTTATGTGATCAGGCCTTAACTTGGGAAAGGGAAACAATTAGTCTTACATTTTGTAATGGAGTATTTAAATGCATCAAATGCAGGCAGAGACGATCTAACCGGACCGAAAACTCAAACATTTTGTGAGCCTTAAGATATAAGGAAAAGATGTTAGAAACCAGTTTCAATCAGGGAGTTTTTTTTCCAAACAGGGGAGGTTACTGATAGGTAGAAAAATAATAATTGTACAGTATGGGAATTAGATTATTCAGGCACTCTCTTCAAATTTCTTTTGATATAGATGACCGATCTTTAGATTCTGAAGAAGTTACAGAAAATAAGCAGAAGCCAGGACTCTCTTCTACCGAAAGCGGGTACAGCTATGAGGTCAGAAGTTCCACAACGAACAGTTTGTTTGAAGGATAGCTCAATTTCATTGGTCAATATGAAATCACAAAGGATGGTTGCCAATAGCAGTTACTGAAAATTTACCAGAAGGGACAGCCAATGGACAAATGCAACTACTTAGATTAGTAAATTGAGTTAATTAACCTGTCAGTTTTCCAAGTGACTGAAGTTAACTAACTTGTAAGTATTTCACTAGACATAGTGATTTCTTTTGTAAGTTTTTTGATATTTTGTAACTTATTTGTTTTATCATTATCATAATACTTTGATTTATTTCAAATGTAAAGGGAATCTGTTATCATCTAATATGGTCTGCTGGTATACTTGAGACCTGATGGAATCAGGGAATACATTATGGATACATTAACAAAGGATTAATTGGTGTAAATTGCTTGTTTAAATATGGGGAGCTAGTAATCAAATTGTGCTTTATGGAGTATGGTTAATTGAAATTATGCTCCCACTAAAAGTGAGGACTCTGTTAGGAAACCAATTATCTTGTGTACAATATTCTCCCAAATTTCTTACTATTGTATGCACCAGTCGAGAACTGGGTTAGTTCTGTTCACAGGTGCTGAACTTCTTTAGCATTTCTACCTTAAATCTGCCTGGAGTGTGACAGAAAAATGGAAATTACGTTAGAATTCCAATACACTAGATCGTCACCCCGTCCCGGCAATAACCGCCAAAAGAGAACCCCCCTCATCCTCACATACCACCCCACCAACCTCCGGATCCAACGCATCATCTTCCGACAAGTTTAGTCAAGTTTAGAAAGGATCCATTTGATGCAGAAAATCGATCCAACCTGCACATGGTCTTTCACATAGTAGCATTACAAAGGACAGCCAGTGCTTAATCTGAGACACTTACCTGGTATCAACTTTGATTATGCCAGACAGCTCGTGTAACAGGAAATTCCTGATGGGTGGAATCAGCAGCCCATAGATGTCAGGCCTTATAAGTGTTTATTTTTAATTATCAGATATGACATAAATCAATCTTTTTGTTCTTAAATTAAGACAGGTCGTCAAACTAGAAAAGTAGAAAAATAGCAGCTATAGGCATATTCAGTCATAAGCATGATTGAGAGAAAATAACCAAAGTGACACTGAAAAGATAATAACTCATTAAGTAAAAATGACCACACTACTCTAAATTACTGATTACACTGCTGTCACTGACTCAAAATCCAGAATGAAACTCCTCACAGCATTGCATGCTTAAAACCCTAAACCCTGCAGACTGAGATAATGGGAACTGCAGACGCTGGAGAATCCAAGATAATAAAGTATGGAGCTGGATGAACACAGCAGGCCAAGCAGCATCTTAGGAGCACAAAAGCTGACGTTTCAGGCCTCGGCCCTTCATCAGAAAAGGGGAAGGGGGAGAGGGTTCTGAAATAAATGGGGAGGGGGGTGCAGATTGAAGATGGACAGAGGAGAAGATAGACGGAGAGGAGACAGACAAGTTAAAGAGGCCGGGATGAAGCCAGTAGTTGAGTACAGCTAGGGCGGCAGAGAGGGGAAAGGTCAGTCCAGGGAGGACGGACAGGTCAAGGGGATGGGATGAGGCTAGTAGGTAGGAGATGGGGGTGCAGCTTGAGGTGGGAGGAGGGGATAGGTGAGAGGAAGAACAGGTTAGGGAGGCAGGGACGAGCTGGGCTGGTTTTGGGATGCAGCAGGGGGAGGGGAGATTTTGAAGCTTGTGAAATCCACACTGATACCATTGAGCTGCAGGATTCCCAAGCAGAATATGAGTTGCTGTTCCTGCAACCTTCAGGTGGCATCGTTGTGGCACTGCAGGAGGCCCAGGATGGACATGTCGTCTTAGGAATGGGAGGGGGAGTTGAAATAGTTTGCGACTGGGAGGTGCAGTTTTTTATTGTGAACCAAGCGTAGGTGTTCTGCAAAGTGGTCCCCAAGCCTCCGCTTGGTTTCCCCGATATAGAGGAAGCCACACCGGGTACAGCAGATGCAGTATACCACATTGGCAGATGTGCAGGTGAACCTCTACTTGATGTGGAAAGTCTTCTTGGCACCTGGCAGGGGGGTGAGGGAGGAGGTGTGGGGGCAAGTGCAGCACTTCCTGCGGTTGCAGGGGAAAGTGCCGGGTGTAGTGGGGTTGGAGGGGAGTGTGGAGTGGACAAGGGAGTCATGGAGAGAGTGGCCCCTCCAGAAGGCAGACAAGGGTGGGGATGGAAAAATGTCTTTGGTGGTGGGGTCAGATTGCGGATGGTATAAATGTCGGAAGATGATGCGTTGGATCCGGAGGTTGGTGGGGTGGTATGTGAGGATGAGGGGGGTTCTCTTTTGGCGGTTATTGCCGGGACGGGGTGTGATGGATGAGTTGCGGGAAGAAGACTTTCCACATCAAGCAGAGGTACACCTGCACATTTGCCAATGTGGTATCCTGCATCTGCTGTACCCGTTGTGAGCCCCTCTACATCAGGGAAGCCAAGCGGCGGCTTGGGGACCACTTTGCAGAACACCTATGCTTTGTTCACAATAAAAAACTGCACCTCCCAGTCGCAAATCATTTCAACTCCCCCTCTCATTCCTTAGATGACATATCCATCCTGGGCTCTCTGCAGTACCACAAACGATGCCACCTGAAGGTTGCAGGAACAGCAACTCATATTCCGTTTGGGAACTCTGCAGCCCAATGGTATCACTGTGGATTTCTCAAGCTTCAAAATCTCCCGTCCCCCTGCTGCATCCCAAAACCAGCCCAGCTCGTTCCCACCTCCCTAACCTGTTCTTCCTCTCACCTATCCCCTCCTTCCACCTCAAGCTGCACCCCCATCTCCTACCTACTAACCTCATACCGCCCTCACACCTGTCTGTCCTCCCCGGACTGACCTATCCCCTCCCTACCGCCCCAGCTACATTCACCTCTACTGGCTCCATCCCCGCCTCTTTAACTTGTCTATTTCCTCTCCATCTATCTTCTCCTCTATCCATCTTCGACCCGCCTCTCCCTCGCTCCCTATTTATTTCAAAACCCTCTCCCCCCTCCCCTTTTCTGATGAAAGGTCTAGGCCTGAAACGTCAGCTTCTGTGCTCCTAAGATGCTGCTTGGCCTGCTGTGTTCATCCAGCTCCACACTTTGTTACCCTGCAGACTGAAGTGGTTCAAGAAGGTGGCTCACCAGCACCTTCTCAATGATTACTAACCTTGCCAGCAGCTCACCTATGACTGAACTACATGACTGAAAACTCTCTACATGACTGAGTTTATTTGCGAACATAGGAGGAAATAGTGTTCCAGCCCAAAACAGTGAGAATGAATATTATTTAAAGTTATGTTAAAGTATGAAGTGAAAATGGTATCTATCCTTTGCACTCGAGGAAATAGTCATGTCAGAACATATCTTATCTCCACCAGAAATAGATTCAGTGTAAGTTAATGAGAATTGTAAAACTGAATACAATGTCAGTGAGCGTAGCCATTAATATTGAGTTACCGCACTCAGATACATAATTTTAGGTCATGATAAAACTTGCAGTCTGAATTTCAGATCATTTAGGCCATCAAATATAGCTGCTTAGCACCAAGCTTTTTGACACCTCAAGTGCAATTCTGTTTCCAAAATGCAGTTATTTTGGGGCTGGTTGTAATTCCAGTAAACATATGTGCACACATGGATGTTCAACAAAACTGTGCAAAGTGAGTGGATTATTACGATAGTCAGTTTTTAATACTGATTTAACGTCAATACTGCCATTTCAGAGCTCAACACAACAATCAGAGCTGTCTGTTCAAAATGCACAACTGAACACATGTTTAACAACACAAGACTGCTCACTAACACTATTTAAAGGATGAACAATTAGCTTCAGTGTAGTAGCTGACAATTGCTGCAAGGAGAAGTATTTGGTAATTTCAAAAGTTGTTTATTTTACAACATTTCGCACATTAAAGGACTTTGTGCAAATTTAAGTCAAAAAAACGAACAACTTATTCCCAGACATGGGTGCAGTAGTATGCATTCCACTTAAACTACAATAAGAAGTGGAGACTGCAAAGTGACATAGACGTGGTCATGTTGATGGCAGCAGGAGGAGAGGACCATGGAGAGAAGGGCTGTCAGCAGGAAGTCATAATCAGCTTTGGCATTCAGGGAGCAACTCTTCTACTTGAGTGGTAGTGACAAACAGAGTGATATACGTCTGGATGTCCTCAATGAAATCTATCAATTGTTGCAGCAAAATTGAAATCTCAGAATGGTGAGGATAACAATACCAGTGGCTGGAAAGGTGATTTCTTTTGTTCAGGCTGTCATTAGACTGCAGCATGCATCATTGTCATTCCCAATTTACTGCCACAAGGGAAGTCATTGAAATTCTACATTTCAGTTTATTTTTTTCTTGCCAGAGAGAAGCTGGCAGAGTGAACACATGGTTTCAAGAGAAATACAGGCTGTCATTGATTCTAAACATATCACTTTGCATTGCATGTCAACTGAGATGTATGGCAACCCAAACAGATCTCAACATCCAACTGGAGATGCTATTTAGCACAGCATGCAAGCCAATTGCAGACATCCTGGCATTAATTCTTAATTCTGTGGCACTTCCCATCATCCATATTTGGTTCACAATAACAGATCAGAAATGTATCCACAGGGCAACAAGGACACCCTTTGAAATGGCTCATGACTTTGATGTGCATACTCTGCGAGCAGAGACAGCGTGTATGCTGCAAATGACATGTTGCCGTACAAAATGTGACCAACCACTGGATGTTAAAACAATGCCTGCTCTATATGGACTTCTGTGGAGGAGTTCTGCAGTACTCTGTGCTGTAAAACTTCACCAAGAAGAGGGGGAAGACCTTGCCAGTGCTGATAAGACAACTTGTTGAGGAGGAGCACCTACACAACCTTTTTCTGGAAAGGCTACCTGAGAATAATGCATTCATCTGCAATATGTGACACTACTTTCACCGCCCATTATCCAACAGGCCCTACATATTGCATATAAATGTCAACAAATAACACTTGTACATTCGCATAATACCTATCTTATGGGCATTGGCATCTTTTGTGATCATCTGACCCAGTGGTCTCCTAGTAGCAGCAACGTGGCTGGTGGAAAACTGCTGATTTGTCAGTGAAAGGACTGAAGATAGCCTTGTAAGATGACACCAAGCAGCTCCAGTCCTTGATCCTGCTTTCAGACTGCGTGGATGGCAGCAATCTGGAATGGCTTGCTGACAGGTCACAGTAAGGGTAATGACAAAATGTTAGCAACAGGACAAATGCTCCGCTCCTGTTAAAGCATAGCAGGCTTACATTCCATGGTGACACTATCATTACCATTCCTCAAGTGTGATGCCTCATTATTACAAATATTCAGTTGGAGCACCTGTAGTTTGCTTTCATGAGTAGGTTCACGAGTGCTCTCTCACAGCTGAGCACCACTTCCACATAGAAAACAATGGGCTCCAAGTTCTAGACAAGGGCCAGTACCAAGTTGATGCTGGAATGTCTTTTGAGAACACTTCTGTCAAACATCTTTTATGTACCTGGAGAGATAGTAGGAACTGCTGATGCTGGAAAATCTGAGAGAACAAGGTGTAGAGCTGGATGAACACAGCAGGCCTAGCAGCATCAGAAGAGCAGGAAAGCTGGCGTTTCGGGACCCTTCAGAAATCTCCAGACCCGAAACGTCAGCTTTCCTGCTCCTCTGATGCTGCTTGGCCTGCTGTGTTCATCCAGCTCTACAACTTTTCATCTCTGATGTACCTGCCTTCTTAAGTGAGACATCAGAAGGAGAAAGTAAGAAACCCCAGTGTAAGTGGTAGTGAGAAGAAACATTAAGTTAATTAAGTAAATACTTTATTGAACTAACACACAAAGAAGACAGGGGCAGCTGATGAGTTGCAAATGCAAAGTGTGGGGTTTACTGAATGCTGTTGTGATCCACTAAGTGTCTGTGACTTGAGGAGCTTCAACTCATTACACGAACTGGAGGCTGAGCTGCAAATACTGACACATAAGAAAGGGGAAAAGTTACCTGGACACATTGTTCCAGAGTGATTACACCATTGAAGAGAGGTCTTCTGATTTGGTCAGCTGTTAACAACAGGTATAATGTGACTGCAAGCCAGGCATGTATGAGGGGAGAAACCTTAGTCTTTGCAATTGTCAAAAAGGTTCAAGGTTAGTGAACATCACTGGCAAGGATAAAAACAGTGGCTGTGGAATGAATGAGCAGATTATAGGACCATGGTACAAGAAACCATTCAAGCTGGGGGAGTTAATGGGAATGTGATGGTCACCAAAGCCAAGTATCCAGAAGGATGAACACTCTTCTCTGCAGCCAAGAGCAATATTCCAATTGGCTGTGTTGCCTGTCAAGATGTACCACATCACTGGGAACTGTGAAGGCAGACATCCAGTGTGGTGGTCCATATTGATACCAATAACATGGATAGATCTAGGAAAGAAGTACTGTTAAGAGAGTAGGAGTCACAAGGAACTAGTTAAAAGCAGATCCTTAAAGTTAACCTCAAGATTACTACTTGAGCATTAGCAAATTGGCATAGGGTAAATTAGATGAACAATAAATGTGACTGAAAGATTGGTGTGGGAGAAATGGTTTTAATTGATGGGGCACCGGTACCAGTACCGGGGTTGGGGGGCCGCTTGTATTATTGAGTTGTTCTCTACCAGAACTGAGACATGACAAATGTTTAGGTGAACCATATATCTAGGTCAGTGGAGAGAACTTTAAACTAAATCGTGGCAGTGACAGAAGCTTGGGAAGGTGACATTAATTGATTACAGTAGACACAATAGGACAGCAATATTGCAATAAATAATGATAAGTGTAGCAGGAGGGGACAGCGTGAAAATCGAAGTACACCAGAAAATGAGACAAGAAGTTACAAAAATCGTAAAGGACAGAACTAATGGACCTGCTCCTGAACGCACACAGGATATGTAACAAAAAAGATGAATCTACATCACGAATAGAAATAAATATGCATATCTGGCAGCCATTACACAGACATGGCTGCAAAGTAACAAAGACCAAGGCCTGAATATTTAAAGGTAACATGATGGTTAGGAAGTATAATAAGCTATGGAATGGTGGATAGGTAGCTCTGTTAATTATGAATGGGCACTAGTACAGTAGAAAGAGATGACCTTGGTACTTGAGCCCAAACAAAGAATCAGTTGGGGTTGAAATAGAAATAAAGACAAGACATAGCTTGCAGTGTAGGATATGAGCTTTCAAGGTAATAATAAGGACATGTGAGAAAGATGTGGTGATAATCATGGATGATTTAATCTCCATATAAATTAATTTCCATTGGTAATGTGATATCACAGATTGATCAGGAGACCTGGAAGAGGAATGAGCTATAGCTGGGCACAGCCATGGCAAAACTCACTACCGCAATAACAGCTTCCATCATGCGGCCAGTCCTCTGCTGAGAGTAGATTTCCCCATGTGTATAGATACTTTTTTAATAAGCAATAAGCAATGCTACTTACTAATGGCATACGTGATATAAACATAATAATGGTAAGCTAGGAACTGAGCAAGACTATATATTTAATTAAGGAATTCAAATGAAATAACCCAATAATGCAATTAAGTTAGAGCTTAATAGTCAATCTCTGCATTTATAATTTTTAATAAGCTGAATCATTCAAGAAAATGAAAACAGTACTGTTTTCTAATAATAGAACTAAAAATACAATGAGAGAAGACCAACAGGTTGTTGTGATATCATCACTGCAGAAGATAATAATCTCAAGGTTCACACTGGGGTGTATTTAGTTGGCATTCTTAAGATGAATTTTTAGGTTATAAATAAGTTTCATTTATAAAGAGCTTTATTTTGCACAATTTTTTATCATCAAATTTTCAGGCATAATACTTGCTGTCATATTTAATTATCACATTATTTCTTATTTGTAAATATAATTCATTAGTTGAGTACTTAAATTCAGCATTTGTAAAATATTGATAAATCAGACCTCTGACACTGATTAGTAGCTAATAATAAAGCTGAGACCACCAATAAAAAGTTCAAAACCTTTCCAATTCGTGATTTGTTCTTTCTCACTAATTAAAGTTTCTAATTAAAATTCCTCCGTTCGTGAGCCTAGATTATAAGATATTTTCACAGAATTTTCTTTCTGACACGAAGTTGCCTATAACTCCTAGAATGCTGAAGTTGAAACATCCACTTGAGGATGAGTAATGAGTATGTGATTTAACAAGTAGAATAGTGAAGAACTGATGCTTCCGTTGGACAAAGTTTTAGTCAGACTCCATATGGATTATTTTATTCAACTTTGAGTACCATACGTCAAGGAGGGCCGTTGTCAAGAAATCTTAGCACCATCTGTAGGGGTACATTGAATGGGCTTGGCCCCTTTATCTGCCTGACTTGCAGTCATACCCTCCTGTCCCTGGCCAGTTACTAAATCAGTTGACTTTATCCAAAAGAGAGTAGTCACCTCCTGGAATAGTGTCCAAGTAACTTGATGTATCTCTCCCTGATGTGTCATGGTCTGCAGCTCAGCCTCTAGCTCGATTATTCGAAGCTGAAGTTCCAGCACAGCCGTATGATGCCCCTTTGTAACTTTTTTACAATACTGATAAACCTTACAGTTTCTAATAATATCAAATGTTTATTTTTACCTGCTCCTTCTGCTACATGGAATTGTAAATCAACTACCAGGGTCTGATAAAAGAACAGAAGAAAATTGCACCTGTCCCTCCTTTCACCAAACTCCACGCTCAGCACAATTTATTTCTTACAGTAAACCCTACTTAAAGTTTGTCTTTCCCCTGTGCACTGAATTCCCACTTTGAAACAAATTCCCAAATATACTCACTTGGCCTTTGTCTCACTCAGTCAAAATCTTCCTCACACTAAATGTGCGCCCTTAGGCCTGAAAATCTATGTGGCTTTCACATATGTAAACTATCCTTTCTTTTTCTTCCCAACCTCTAAGCAACCATCGACACAGTGGATCATACCATCTTCCTCCAAGTCTTTCCACTATTATCCATCTGTGTGGAACTTCACCCAGATGACTTCATTGTTATCTACCTAATTCTAGCCAAAGAATCATAACAATGGTTCCTCTTCCATTTCATGAACAATTTCATCTCAGTTCCTCCTATTTCTCATCTGCTTGTTGCCTCTCAGTGACATCTGAATGCACATCAGTTTCCAAAATGCATTACCTCACATTTCTCTGCATTGAACTTCATCTGCCAGCTATCCACCCACTCCAATGTGTCAATGTCTTTTTTGAAGTTTTATACTGTCCTCCTCACAATTTATAGTTCTCCCAAGTTCTGTATCATCGCTAAACTTTGAAATTGTTCTCCATAAACCAGCATCTAGATCCAATATAATTTGGTGAAACCCACAATAAACTTTTCTTCAGCCCATAATGTTCTCAAAAGCCTATTCTCTGGTTTTCTATCTCTCAGCCAATTTTGCATTGGTGTTGATCGTTTACTTTTTAATTCCATGACCTATACCTTTCTTCAGATTGTATGACTCAGTACTGAATGCCATTTGGAAGTCCATGTACACCACATCAACAGTCTTTCCAAGGTCAATCCTACCTGTTCCCATTTCAAAAATCTCCAACAAATTAGGCCACCACTACATTGTACTATATAATTACTCAATGAACAATATGTAAGAAGGGAAGGATGGGCTGATTGTGTCTTTTTTTTTGATGAGACTCTCAACAACAGTCCACTAAATCATATCTACATTAAGGAAAAGAAGAATTGCAATCCAAGTTTATTTGGAAATAAACCAAATGATAAACAAGTGAGTAATAAGTTAGTTGTTTCAATTGAGATGAAAATATTCTTGTTAGTGTGAATGATTGTTTTCATATGAGACTCACCCGAACCATTCCTGATACAATGAGATGAATTCCTCGTGGCTGTTCACCCTGATGCACAACAATGTCACCGTAGTCAAAATAAAGTAGCTTTGCTTTATACTGGAACAAAAAAGTTAAATTCCAAATGAATGAGAGTGCTGACAAAGTAAGAACAGGACAAAGATACCATCTAGACTACATTATGAGTCCCAAAAGTAATAAACTTCAACACAGCACAGTGCTTTTCAGCATGGTTTGGAAGTAATTTGGTCTTTAATCTTGATTAGATCAACCTCATTGACAGTCACATGAAATAAAGTCATGAAATCTGCGACAATCCTTTGACTGGTCAAGCCTATAAGATTTCCATTATATGTATGGTAGTAATACATTAGAATGTCTCCCTGGGTCTGCACTCAAGTTGGGCTATTTTTAATCACGAGGAAAAGAGGTGAACCTGAGCCCATAACTAAAGAAACATACCCAATTCTCCTTCAATAACTTAAACTGCTGTTTTTAAAAAAATATTTTTATAATACTACTGCAGATGAAGGCTCTCAATTAAAAACTGCTAACATTTGTTAAAGGTAGTGTAAAACTTGTTTTGTAAATTTACCTTTGGTGAATACAACATGAAAAGCCATATGGCCAGGTTTTCAATTCTAGATCCTGACTCAATGTCCCATCAGTGCCACTGATCAACACTTACGTGCAAATAGACCTCAAGCAGGGTTGGCGGTCACGGAACAATACCAAAAGCAGCTTGGAGGCAGGACAAAGTTTGAGAGCCTTTTAGAAAGTCCAGCAACTGATATGACAGGGTCTGTCACTCACTATAGATGGATGGCCAACAAGATGAGTAAGATTGGGCAAATATTACCAGCAGCAGTACAACACAAGCTCTTTTGCGATTTTCTGATGCCTACTTGAGGTCATTGCTGAGAGGCCGTTGATTTCCTTTCCAAATTTTGGCCCAAGAGACAAAAAAAGGCATAGCTGGAGGTAGTGGGGGAGAGGAGTAGTTATGATGACACCATGAGGACGTGAGTCCGATGTCACAAGTGCTTCAATAGCTTTATGAGATCCTGGGAAGGTAAATGACATGTGGCTCTCAATTGACAGACTTCCAACGCTGTATACAGCAGCATGCACATTATGCTCTCTAAGACTATTACAAGAGCCCAGCTGCATCATTGGAATGTCAGTCACCTTCACATGTGGGGTCCAAATGAGAAGGGGACATAATTAAATAATGGAACACTTCATCTCACTGTCATAATCTGAGAGTTGAAGGAGGATCACCTACTCATGCATCACACTAGCTTCCTCCTGCAGCTGAAGTGCTTGTAGTTAGGAGATGATGCAGAAAACGTGGGATGCCATCCCTGCACCAACTAATGGCATTCAAGGAAGTGGCGATGGACATTATGCAGATGCTGTTCTGATAGGACATTAATGCTGGCAAGGTTAAAAACCAGGAAGAGCAGGATCATTGATACTCTGTCCTCAGACGAAGGTCATAGGGAAAACTTCAGGCCAATATGTACTGTAGCTCCTCGATATCCATCACCGAGTGAGTTGGTTGTGCTGAAAAATCTGTTCAGTTGTCTCAGTTCTCTTGAACACTTTCTTCTTTCTGTGTCTTCTACAGAGCCTGCAGCATTGGATGCATGAAGAAACCAAACATGAACATTGTCACCAGCAGAGACACAGCCACCTTAGTGGAGTATCAGCCTACTGTAGAGGATGGGGGTGTTGAAGAAACACTGGGTGAGCTTCAAATTACAAATGAGCAAGAGGAGCAAAGTGAGGTTGTCAGCCGTGGGAAGTCACCTTCTGAGGGCTAACAGTGAAGATTTATATGACAAAAATGTTGGGCCTCAGGTATCAGAGGAAAAGAAGGACCTTTGGGGCACTGGATTTTAGAAATTACCTGAGGGATCACCTTAGGCAGGTAATGGAGGAGTCCAAGAAGTTGTTATTTACAATCAAGAATCTGACGTTTAAACAATGAGCTTTTCCTTTGAGGGAATATCCATCTTCCTGGCAGCCAACTGCAGCACCTCTTGAAGTGGGTGCAGTAGCACTGCGCTGACATGCACAAAGAAAATGAGACTCAGTCTTGTGTAACACTCAAGTGATGCTAATGGTAAAGAGATCTAAGGAGTGGATACAGGTTTTGTCCCAGGGTTAATCTCAACCAGCTATCAATGGTTCTATTAAAGCAGATGAAAAGGCAGTGAAAGGGAGGGGGTCACCTCTCAGCGCACTGTTGTCATCTCCTGCTCCTCAGTCCCTTCAACAAGAACGATCAATGCTGTAAGACCCTTTGAAAAGGTTAACCATGCAATGATTCAAACACAAAGACTGTGAGAGTGCTCCCATGAATGGTTTCAAGATGAGGATGAAATCCAGGAGCATCTGAGCCAGACACAGGTAGGCTGGAGCAGCTTGCATTCAACTCATCCTCAATTTAAGTGGAGCACAGTATGGAGGTGGCCATCATCACAAAGCACCATACCTTTAAATTTCACACTACGGGCAGGCTGAATGATGTTTGCTATGTTTCTGTTTTAATTTATTTGTACAGTTATAAAAATATTGTTTGATAACAGTGCTCAGATTTTGCATGTTCTTGGAGTGTAATGGGGACTGCAATAAAGAAGAGAGAGGCTGGATGAAGGCAAGATCGGGAAGGGCCATGGTCCTTCCTCCATCCTCCTACCTTCAAAACAATTTGTATGAAATTGGCAAGCTCCCTCCCATGCGATCTAACCTTACTAATCAGTCTACCAGGCAGAACTTTGTCGAACATCTTGCTGAGATCCGTATAGGTAACTTCAACCACCTCTTCAAAAATAATCCATCAAGTTAGTGAAACACAGTCTCCCATGCACAAAGCCATGTTGACTATCCCGAGTCATTCTTTGTCTTTCCAAATATATGCAAAATCAGAATGCCCGCCAACAACTTACCCACATCTGACATAAGGCTCACCTGTCTACAGATTCCTGGCTTTCCTTTGCAGCCTCTCTTAAATAGTGGCACAACATTAGCCAACCTCCAGACTTCCAGCACCTCACCTGTGGCTGTCGATGATACACATAACTCAGCAAGGGGCACTGCAATCTCTTCCGTAGCTTCCCAGAAAGTTCAGGGAAACACCTGATCAAGTCCCAAGGATTTATTTTTATGCATTATAAGACCTTTAACACCTACTTTTCTGTAATATGGACACTTACAAGACATCACTATTTATTTCCCCAGGTTTCCTGGCTTCCATGTCCTTTCCTATAGTAAATACTGATGTGAAATATTTGTGTAATATTGACCCATCTCCTGTGATTCCACATATGTTGATCTTTAAGGGGCCCTATTCTCTCCCTAGTTACTCTTTTGACATTAACATACTTGCAACATACATCTGTCTGGATTCTCCTTAACTGTACTTGCCATAGCTATCTCATGTCCTTTTTTGTCCTCCTGATTTCTCCCTTAAGTATACTTCTACTGCTCTCATATTCTTGTGGGAATTCACTTCATTTTAGCTGTCTATTCCTGATCTATCCCTTCTTCTTTTTCTTGACCGGTGCCTTAATTTCTCTGCTCATTCAGCATTCCCTACATTTACAAGCTTTGCCCTTCACACTAATAGGAATATACTGTCTCTGAATTTTTGTTATCTCATTTTTAAAGGCCTTCCACTTCCTAACTGTCCATTTACCTGTGAATAACCTCCCTGAATCAACTTTCCATGTTCCTGTCCAGTACTGTCAAAACTGGCCTTCCTCCAATTTAGAACTTTAACTCTTTGATCTGTTCTATCCTTTTCCATAACTATATTAAAACAAATAAAGTTATGACCACTTGCCCCAAAGTGACCCCCCCACTGATACCTCAGTCACTTGCCCTGCCTTATTTCCCAACAGAAGGTCAAGTATTCCTCCTTTTCTCAGAGATACACCTATTGAATAAGAAAATTCTCTTGTACACAAGAATTCCTCCCCATCCAAGCCCAGTCTATTTTTGGAAAGACAACATCCCCTACCACTACAAACCTATTATTCTTACATATATCTGAGATCTCCTTACATATTTTCTTCTCAATTTACCACTGACTCCTAGTTGAACAGGCCTTAGGAATGTGTTGGAAATGCAGAGGTCTTTAGTCCTCAATTCCATCTCCTCTAGACATGTGACGCATAGAGTTGTTGCAGGCTCAGGATGTCCTAAACATTGTTGTGGAACTATGTCAGGCCCTGCAGCAGGCCTCGCAACAGAAAGGAGTGGGTGGCCATGCGCCCCTAAGAACCATGTGTGGGATCTCACCTGTATAAGATCACTCTGTCCTCAACACACAAATGAATTAACACTAATACCATTACAATTTGCACCAGATCACATCACTTTCATCTTGTTTCCCCAAGACAAGATTAATGCTGTAGCTTCTGCAATTGGCTTTAGCAACATAGTTGGCTTCACCAAGCCCTGATACAATAGAATGTATATTATGACTGTATGAGAGGGCCATTCATAACACATGTGAGTTCATTAATAAAAAATGATTCCATTCAATCGATATGCAAACTTACTGTGACCATCAGTACCACATCTTCAGATCTAGAGCAGGTACCCTGGGAGCTCCAAAGGTGCTGACACCCTTGACAACTTCCATGTTTCTGCTGCATTTCAACGGGCAGATATCTTTTGAAGATGGCTATTTAGGCAAATAGGCCTCCTGAAAATGAGGTTTCACTTTATGGATTGATCTAGATGGACCTAACGCAATGTGTTGCATAATCCTAGCATGTGGTGCTGGGTGCTGGGAGCTGAAGAGCTGGCTCACTGGGAGTAGTCTTCCAAGGAGGAAAATGAATACACTGTATAGGAGGGGCATTGTTGTGGGTCTGGAACCACACATAGGCCAGGCCCTAAAGGAATGAATTAAATGAACTGGACAGATTTTTGTGACAATCAACAGTGATTTAATGACACTGTTACTGAGATTAGCTTTATATTCCCAACTTAATAATTGAATCAGCTACTATTGTGGGATATGAACCCATGTATGCAGAACATTAGTCTAAACCTCTGGATTACTAGTCCTGCAACATTGTTACCACACCATAACCTCCAGTTAAATTAAGACAATTAAAATGCAAAAAGCTAACAACATTATTTTCATTTGACCTCAATTTAAAAAAAACTGAACTGTTTATTAGCTGAACTGTCACACTAATATAGTCTGCTGAATACACCCAGCAATTTTACATCAGTGCAGGCTGAGTAAATATGGTGTTCACTCCAACATTTTAATGTCCACCAGGCATTTATGTTCTGATGTATGTTTAAAGAATTGCTCACAATGGATATTTAAGGACAATATTCCACAGATTTATCTTCATGTTTGGCAGAGTTTTACTATGTTTGATATTCTTCTTGATATTAACAAAGAATCAATAAAAAATAAATACCTTGATGAATTCAATCTGCTTCTCTGAATTTTGCAGCCATGGTAAATTTTTTAACAATTCTTCCGCAGTTGGAGGTTGTATGGAAGGGGGAAATTTCAGAAGACGCTTCATCTTTACTTCAATCATCTACTTCCCAAAATTAACAAGGAATAAAAATTTAGCCAAAATTCATAACTGTATAAATGTATTGCATTTCACATCGTATGCTGCCTGGGAAATAAAAGTGCCATAACAGTGGTAATTCTTCAAAGTTAGTTACTATTCAATAAGTTAAGCCCGTATCAGAATTACATTTGTGACTGGTCAACATAGCAAGGATCTTTATAGATGGATAAACTGCAACTCTGGGTTTTTATGGGTAATGAGCTAGTCTGCAGTAACGAATAGTTTTCATAAAACTTTAAAAATTAATTGTAATGATACTACAGTTACAACATGGAATCAAATGTCATCAGGCATTTATTCTACATCTCATTCATATTCAATGGGTGTCATGAATGACAAAGATAAGTACTGGAGAAATTATAAAAATAATTGATGCCACAGTAATATTTATGAATGGCTTTGAAAATGGAGACAGATATAATAGCAAAATGTTGAGGCAGAGGACTCCAGAACAGAGATTCAGTGGATGAAGACTGATACCAGAAAGAAACAGAAGTTGCTAAATGCAACAAGTTCAAATATTCTTCTTTATTTCATACAGGATATTTACAAATATCTAGGTTTCAAATACAATCTGCTACATCTTCAATAAACTTCAACCCAGAACCAAGGGTTTATAGAACTCCGACTGATTTAATGGCATTTTGATAATCAGCTCAACTGACATTAAATTCGTGATAGATATCAATGCAGTTTATTTAATATTTTAAAGGTTACCAATTAACTGCTGCATTTAGATACTGAGTAATAAGAAATTGTAAATTCATAATGATTTACTGTTGCACAGGGAAGACATCATTCTTGGGCTAATATCTCTAGGTGTTCAGCAACATAGGTCTGCCGAGAGATAATTGTTAAACATGGGGTAAAGGTCACTTGTGTGTTGTCTGTTTGCATTTACATTGCTAAAAGTGACACTCTTATCAAATACATTAATCATTACTTAAAATTGTTGATATGCTCCTGAAAATTGTAACTTTAAATGATAGTTGGGTTGCTATAGGAATTAATGTTAAACTAGAGTTAGGTTCTGTATGGTCTTCCTTATCAGAAAAGTATCAAAATATTATACACTGCAAGTTGAGGTATTTTATATCATTAAATTCCTACATTGTGAAATGAAATAATATACAAAATAAATGTGAAAAATATATATATATATTAAAAAATCCAAAACCTGAGCTTCATGGCAGAAACTAAACTAAATTTAAAAGTGCTGTTCTATAAAAATTCCAGTTGTGAAAGCACAAATCCTGATGCTGCAGAAGCATTGGGGTTGTTCACTTATTTCTTGTTTCTGGAATCAAGTTGCTTCAAATAACTTTCTATCTTAAAGCATCTTACTCATGCTAGCATAACTCTTGGAGGTAAACTGGCCCCTACTGTATTCCATAAGAATATCAATTTCTGACATTATCTCAAAATCACTGTTTCACTGGTGGCATGGCAACTTTTTCTATGTTCTGTTTGGTCAGAGTCGCAACAATGTGGTTGCTGACACTGAGAACAGCACCAGCCATATGGTAGGAGCTTCACTACAATTGGGCTTTTGTAAAATGCTGCATCTCAATTTCAACCTGACCGATTTATCCCTTGAAGAAAAATTCCAAAGAAGAGTAAAGGTTCCTGATTCATAACTGCTTGTTTCAAAGTTCATTTAATACTGTAATTGAACAACTTTAGGGATTGAATGCAATAGCTCGGCAAGTGGTCTATTTTGAAGCTGGCCTTGCAGAGTTGTAAGTTAGAGAGTTGGACAAAAGGATGGGCTGCAAGTCATGTAGAAAACAATGTAAAATAAATTTCACTGTGTTCAGCATGATTACAGACCCTACTAACTTAGTTCCGTTTGATAGCACTGTTGATGACATCTTCTGTCACATTACTGATTCAGTCCGTCTTGCCCACCAACCTCCAAAGCGTATCTCAGACAGACCCATCCCCCACTCATGCATTTCCCATGGCTAATTTACATAGTTTGCACATCTCTGGACACTACGGGCAATCCACCTAACCTGCATATCTTTGGACTGTGAGAAAAAACCAGAGCACCCAGTGGAAATCCACAGACACAGGGAGACTGTGCAAACTCCACTCTGATTGTTGCCCCAAGACTGGAATCGGACCAGGTCCCTGGCGCAGTGAGGCAGCAGTGCTAACCACTGAGGCACAGTACCTCCCCAGGTCAGTCAACTCAGCTCCACGGCAATTCAATAGGAGCTCCTTATGGTACTGTCCTTAGCTTAACTACCTTCAACTGTTTCATCAATGAGCTTCCCTCCAATATAATGTTGAAAGTGGGGATGTTTGCTGATGATTGTGTAATGTTCAGCACCCTACATGAATCCTCAGATAATGAGTCACTCCATGTCCAAATGCAACAGGGGCTGGACAGTATCCAGGATTGGGCTGACAAGTGGCAAGTAACATTTGCACCACACAAGAACTGAGCAATGACCATTTTCAACAAGAGAGAAATTAAGTACCCTCCTTTGATATTCACTGGCATTCCCATCATTGAATTTTCTCCAGTCAACATCCTGATAGTTATAATGGACCAAATGTAGGCTCCCGAGGTAGAATATGAGATGCTGCTCCTCCAGTTTGAGGGTGGTGTAATTGTGACACTGGAGGAGGCCCAGGAAGGACATGTCACCCAGGGAGTGGGAGGGGGAGTTAAAATGTTTTGTAACCGGAGCCTACAGCCCAATGGCCTGAATATGGATTTTACCAGTTTCGAAATCTCCCACCCCTGGCCTCATCCCATGACCAACCCTCCCTCTCATCCCTGCCTCCTTGATCTGACTCAACCAGTCTATCTTCTCTCCCACCTACTGCCACTCACACCTACTGACCAAACCCAACTACTGCCTACATGCGCTCACCTATCACCATCTTGCCTACCTTTCCCAGTATCACCCCTCCCCCTCGCCCTCCCCATTTCTGAAGAAGGGTCCCAACCCAAAACGTCAGCTTTCCTGTTCTTCTGATGCTGCCTGGTCTGTTGTGTTCTTCTCATATTCAATGTTGCATTTCATTTGTGATTTTGAGGGGGCATTTAGTAGTACTCATACCACAGTTACAATATCACCATATATTTGTGCCACAAATTTGCAATGTTTACACCTGAAATAAGTTGTAGCATTTCATAGCTCATTATTCAGGTATTTCATGGTTCTCTTTCTCCTCCATGTCCCACAGTATCATGGTCAATGTTAAAGCCTCATCTGTGTTGGCTCTGACTCTCAGGAATCATAACTCAGATAAGGTATTATGATTCTGATACTCTTCAAAATGGTTTGTTGTACCATCCTGAACAGATCTGAGCAGATGTTACTGTCACTGTTGCAGGCTTTGTTGTCACAGATATGAACAGTGCAGACAAATTGAGCAGATTCAAAGGTATCAGGAAGTCTAGGAACAGCACGTCCAACGGCTGACAAATAGCCTGCACGTGGAGAAACTGAAGCAGAAGATCACTCAGCATGTAAAGAAAGTTCGGAAAGCCAAGAGTGTATTGACTTTGCTCCTTTCCTCCAGATGACTGAAGCACAATGATGAGGTCAGTGTTACAGTCCCCAAGTAGTGGAATTCTTCATCACTGGCTTCCTCCAAGTGCTATGTGCTATAGGGTGCATGCACGTTGTGTTGACAGCACCATACTGCAACATGGCTAAATCCATTAACAGGAAAGGATTCCATTCCTTTAATATCTAACTCGTCTGTATTCGTAGCTACATCTGAGAGAGCTGCAACAGGAATCCTGGAAGCTGCTATCGTAGGGTTGAATGCCGTGCAAGGACGGCCAAGGGTAGATGAGGGTTACCCTCTCCAAGCATGATAGATGATTCTTTTAGGGACCCCTCACTGAGGCAGAATGCAGATATAACGCAGTCCCCTCTTTATTTGGGACCATTAGGGGACAGATATGAGTGCTTCTCAAGGTGGGGTTCTGAGGCTTGGATCAATTTGGAGGTGCCTTAAAATATACTCCAGATAGTGTATGCAAAATAATCCTGGCATGTTGCGCTCTGCATCACTACTATAGGCAAAGCAGGGATGTCATTGATGCTGAAGAGCTGACAGAACACCACCAGTCTTCAAAGGAAGAAAGCTAAGACATTCACCAGTAGGAATATCACTTACACCATGACAGAGGCTGCAGAATCAGTTGCAAAAAGCCAGGCAGTTCTTAAGTGACATCCATATTTGAAAGAGATAACCAGGTGTAGAGCTGGATGAACAGAGCAGGCCAAGTAGCATCAGAGTAAGAAAGCTGACATTTCGGGCCTAGACCGTCCTTCAGAAAAAAAAGATATAAAACAAAGATAAAGCAGACCCAAAAGGGTCTTGTAGTGCAGTGGTGGAGTCCCTATCCCTTGACCAGGAGGTCTAGGTTCATGTCCCACTTGCTCCATGAGTGTGTAATACACCTCTTAAACAGGTTGATTAAAAAAAAGCTGACCCAATTTACAAATGGTGCATTGTGGTTTAAAAAAAAATGGACAAAGAAGTCATGGTGATTTTTGTGGTGGGAAGATTGCTCAGTTGTGCGTAATAGCACTTCAGCGTATGGAAAAGAAATGAAGCAGAATCAAAAGACCAAGGTGATGCAGTAGTCGTGTCTCTATCTCGGAGCCAGGAGACATAGGTGAGGTCCTGTCTGCTTCATCGGCATGTGCTAAAAATCCTAAACACGTTGATTAGAAAATAGCTACAGCATAATGTATCACAAAACATTTCCACAGGAGACTAAAGGCTAACAGTAAACATTGAAAGACAAAATCATAAATGAGTAAAAATGACAACAAAATCAGGATAGCTACTTTTTTAAACAAAGCAAACCCAAAAGAGCCCCTGTGGTGCAATGATAATGTCTCTGCCTCTAAGCCTGGAGACACCGGGTCAGGTCCTGTCTACTCCAAAGGTGTGTAATAATATCTCTAAATAGGCTAATTAGAAAATATTTTTTAAAAATTAAGGACATCTTATGCAGTAGTAGTGCGTCTACTCTGAGCCAGGAGATGCAAGTTCAAGTCCTACCTGCTCTAGAGGTGTGTAATAACATCTCTCAACAGGTTGATTTTAGAAAGAAAGCAGACCCAAAAGGGCTTCTACGTTGCAGTGGTAGTCTTCCTACCCAAGAGGCTTTCTTTCAAGCCCCACATGCCCACAGGTCTGTAAAAACGTATCTGAGCAGGTTGATTAAAATAGCATAAGGCAGGCCCAAGGGGTGCTTATGATGCAGTAGTAGTCCCCCTGCCTCTCTGCCAGGAGACCCAAGTTCAAGCCTCACCTGCTCCTGAGGTGTGTAATAACATATCTCAGCAGGTGATTAAAATATGGATGATAATGGAATAGTGTAGGTTAGAGGGCTTCAGATTGGTTTCACGGGTCAGCGCAACATTGAGGGCCGATGGGCCTGTACTGCGTTGTAATGTTCTATGTTCTAAAGCAGACCCATGGGGTGCTAATGGTGTGGTGATGGTCTCCTTACCTCTCAGCCACAGTTCAAGCCCCACCTGCTCCAGAGGTGTATAATAACTCTGCACAGGATGATTAGAAAATATCATTAAAAAACTGTCTGTCCTGGGCTGGGACTGGTTTATGTACATCACGAGTAGCGGTATTCAACAATAAACAAAGTTTCTTTCCAGTCAGTTCTGAGTTATTATGGTAACTAACTTTCTGGAAATTTCTAAAAGGTTGATGAAGGCAATGTGGTTGACATGGTGCATGGGAATTTCCAAGTGGTGTTTTACGGATTGCCACATGTTAGGTTTGTGAGAAAGTTTATAGTTCATGAATAAAAAGGACAGTAGCAACAGACATAAAAATGGCTGACGAGTATGAAATAGAAAATAACAATTAACAAGTATCTTTGGAACATTTGAGTTCACCAGAGATCATGATTCAGACACTTAATTTTCCTGATACATATAAATGATTTGGATTTTGGCGCAGAGAGAAAATTTCAATGTTTGCTGATGATTTAAAACTTTGAAACATTGTAACTCTGAGGAGAACTATGCAGAATTTTAGGAGGTTATTGACAAAGTAGTAAAGTGGCCACATGGATGGCAGATGAATTTCAATGTACAAAAGTATGAGGTGATACATTTTGGAGGAAAGGACATAGAAAGACAGTATTAAATAAAGGGTACTATTCTAAAGGGTGAGCAGGAGTAGGGACAGTAGGATATAAGCTGAGTGGCTGGCCCTATGCACAAAGTTTCTTGCAGCAGTATTTTGACACTGGTTGCCAACGCACTCAGAAGTGCAGCTCCAAGTGCAAAAACGCCCTATAAATGAATCAGAGACGAGCCATGAGAGTTCTAAGAAATGTCAAGTCACAAATGTCAGTGTCTCAGGATGTAGGATATATGCAGTCAATGTCCTTAAGTGTGTTCTGAAATGTAGGTACCAGGTCTCCAATGACAGAGGTGTAGAGGAGCAAACAGTGACCTGGAGTCACAAGTTATCTGCTCAGACTTACATGCTGAGAATTTTTGGTGTCAACCTTGCTTGCAACGTGTAGTAGAAGAGGGTCCAAATAAATGAGGTAAGATCTGCAGTTAATAAGCATGAAAACATGCCATACTCCATGTTAATAGGCATCTTGTCACTATTTAGCGAGATATTAAGGTGTAGAGCCGGATGAACACAGCAGGCCAAGCAGCATCAGAGGAATAGGACAGCTGATGTTTCGGGTCTGGACCTTTGTCAGTACTATCTCTGAATCACAACTTAGCAAGAATCTTTTTTCGCCTGGGACTCTGCCGGAAAACGCAACCAGTTGCTCCTGATGTTGAGGAAAGCATCAATGGACTTCTCACACGATTCTCTTAGATTTCCGTCCATGGCACACATGGTTCAGACCCCTGTTAACATTCTCCCCAGAGGAACTGAAATAGTGGAGGATCAGAATAAGAACTCATCTGTGATAGGGCGGAAGGCAGAAAAGATTAAATAGCAAAATGTTTTACACTAAAACGCCAAATGGCATGAACAAATCGTGTGATGATCATTCCATTTTAGAGATAAGCTTGCATTTACATGGGAAACAATGTGTATTCTTGTAACCATGTATATTTGTTGTATAAACTATTCAATGTCAGATCAATCTTGTTGTCTAAATTAGCATTCACTTGATAATTCTATTTGAATTATTTCGATTTTGGTTGGTTTGTTGCAAAAGAAGTTTAAAGGTTAAAATTTTCTTCATCAGTTTTCTTTCCACTGGCGTTATGCGAATCCGTCTCTTAAAATATAATCAGTCTCTATGGGAATTGTTTACATTGGAGAGTAAATATAAGAAAAGCTGTGCCAAGAGGAGGCAGGAATGGAAGAACTATGAACAGCTATCATCTGAAAGCCAAAGAATAAACAAAAGGAGAGAAAAAAAATTAAACCCAGCAAAATAAAGGGAAGCAAAAAGAGACAAAGGATTTGCTCTAAAATTATCAAATATAATGTTAAGTATGTAAATCCAAAATGTGCTATTCTGGACATGAAACGCTCTTCTTTGGTTTTATCTTGAGCTTAGCTGGAACACTGCAGGAAGCTGAAAACAGTGGGCGCACTGACAACAAGGTGGCAAATTAAAATGGCAGTGACTGGAAGCTAGGGTTCACTTTCAGAAAGAAGAGGTATTCCTCAAAGTAGTCATCTAATCTGCTTTTGTATCTCGAAAACAGAGGAGACTGCATTGTGATCAGCAAATTATCTTACAGTAAATTGAAAGAAGTAAAAATAATACCTTTCCAACTGGGAAGGAAGTTTTGGACATTGGACAATGAGAAGGAGAAACTGGAGTTGCAGTTTCTGCATTTGCAATGTGGGATAACTGAACAATGAATCAATGTGTCACAAAGTGATTCGCCATTTCAGAATGCTGACAGGAAAAGGGGAAAATGTATTTGGTAGTGAAACAATGCAGAAGTTGGTGGAAATTGCTGACGATGATCAATTGAACGTACTGTAATGTAGGTCTGTAAAGTATTGTTGCTTGGAACCTTGCATTCGAATGTGGAGAAAAAAAGATATGTTTTCAGTTCTGTAAAGTTTTGTGACTTGTTCTTTAACAAAAGTCAGAACGTCATTTCGAGCAGTGAACTAAAAACAGCTTTTCTCAGAAAACATATGACTTCGATTAAATGACTAAAATGGTTACCTGCAAAGTTAATTGCTAAATATTTACGAAACTGAGTTTATAATACAAAAACAAATAGTG
This sequence comes from Stegostoma tigrinum, assembly GCF_030684315.1. Lineage (NCBI taxonomy): Eukaryota > Metazoa > Chordata > Chondrichthyes > Orectolobiformes > Stegostomatidae > Stegostoma > Stegostoma tigrinum. Next base: position 17,088,704 of record NC_081370.1, read on the forward strand.
AGAGACCACTAGAGGATTGAGTGCAGAAGAACTTCCTGAGCTGAAGGGCAGTTTTTAGAATCCAGGTTGAAGGCTTTAGACTGTGAAAATTTAGTTCGTAAAAGTCTTTAAGCTGTGTGAGTTGGCAGAAATTGCTGAACTGCCATACTTGGAGAAGGGTAGCCATCTGTCAGAGCTGGATAGAAATCTTCAAATCATCAGAGTTGTAAAACATACTTATGATTGGAGGAACACTTCACTGGGATTGAGTGACTGTAAAACATTTTGCTGGAAAAGAGCAGTGGGTCTTTCTTTTTGCTGTTTATACTGAGATTTTTCTAAATTGTCATACAACTTCTCCATTCTTTCTTTTACAGAAGAGACTTGTATGTTAGTTCGTTTAAAGAACATTGCCAGACACACGTGATTATGATCAATGAGCACCACGGTAACCAAAATATTAAAATAAAATTTGTTATCTATCAATCTGAGATCTTATTTATCTAGTATTACAATCAGTTAGGATTATAACGATGGAGATTAAATGGCCAAAAAACTGATTCGTGGCGAAAAGTCAAAGGATGTAATTCTGGACAACAAAGTGTGGGGTGGGATGAACATAGCAGGCCAAGAAGCATCTTAGGAGCACAAAAGCTGACGTTTTGGGCCTAGACCCTTCATCAGAAAAGGGGGATGGGGAGAGGATTCTGAAATAAATAGGGAGAGAGGAGGAGGTGGACTGAAGATGGATAGAGGAGAAGATAGGTAGAGAGGAGAGTATGGGTGGGGAGGTAGGGAGGAGATAGGTCAGTCCGGGGAGGACGGACAGGTCAAGGGGGCGGGATGAGGTTAGTAGGTAGGAAATGGAGGCGCGGCTTGAGGTGGGAGGAGGGGATAGGTGGGAGGAGGGGATAGGTGAGAGGAAGGGATAGGTGAGAGGAAGAACAGGCTAGGCAGGCGGGGACGAGCTGGGCTGGTTTTGGCAGTGGGGGGAGGGGAGATTTTGAAGCTGGTGAAATCCACATTGATGCCATTGGGCTGCAGGGTTCCCAAGTGGAATATGAGTTGCTGTTCCTGCAACCAATGGGTGGCATCATTATGGCACTGCGGGAGACCCAGGATGGACATGTCATCTAAGGAGGGAGTTGAAATGGTTCGCGACTGCGGGGTGCAGTTGTTTACTGCGAACCGAGCGGAGGTGTTCTGCAAAGTGGTCCCCAAGCCTCCGCTTGGTTTCCCCAATGTAGAGGTAGCCACACCGTGTATAGCGGATGCAGTATACCACATTGGCGGATGTGCAGGTGAACCTCTGCTTGATATGGAAAGTCATCTTGGGGCCTGGGATGGGGGTGAGGGAGGTGGTGTGGGGGCAGGTGTAGCACTTCCTGTGGTTGCAGGAGAAAGTGCCAGGTGTGGTGGGGTTGGAGGGAAGCGTGGAGCGGACAAGGGAGTCGTGGAGAGAGTGGTTTCTCCGGAAGGCAGTCAAGGGTGGGGTGAGAAAAATGTCTTTGGTGGTGGGGTCGGATTGTAGATGGCGTAAGTGTCGGAGGATGATGCGTTGTATCCGGAGGCTGGAGGGGTGGTATGTGAGGACTAGGGGTATTCTCTTTGGGCGGTTATTGCGAGGGCGAGGTGTGAGGGATGAGGTGCGGGAGATACGGTGGAGGGCATTCTCGACCACTGGGGGGGGAGGAGTTGCAGCCCGTGAAGAACGAGGACATCTGGGATGTGCTGGAATGTGCTGTTTATACTGAGATTTTTCTAAATTGTCATACAACTTCTCCATTCTTTCTTTTACAGAAGAGACTTGTATGTTAGTTTGTTTAAAGAACATTGCCAGACACACGTCCTCCCCGGACTGACCTATCTCCTCCCTATCTCCCCACCCATACTCTCCTCTCTACCTATCTTCTGCTCTATCCTTCTTCAGTCCGCCTCCTCCTCTCTCCCTATTTATTTCAGAATCCTCTCCCTATCCCCCTTTTCTGATGTGCCTCATCCTGGGAGCAGATGCGGCGGAGGCGAAGCAGTTGGGAAGAGGGGATAGAATTTTTCCAGGAAGGTGGGTGGGAGGAGGTGTATTCCAGGTAGCTATGGGAGTCGGTGGGCTTGAAATGGACATCAGTTTGTAGGTGGTTGCCTGAGATGGAGACAGAAAGGTCCAGGAAGGTAAGGGATGTGTTGGAGATGGTCCAGGTAAACCGAAGTTTGGGGTGGAAGATGTTAGTGAAATGGATGAACTGTTCAAGCTCCTCTTGGGAGCATGAGGCGGCACCGATACAGTCATCAATGTAACGGAGGAAGAGGTGGGGTTTTGGGCCAAAGAGGGACTGTTTCACATAGCTTGGGCCAATGAGGATACCCATGGCCACCCCCTTAGTCTGTGTGAAGTGGGAGGAATCGAAAGAGAAATTGTTGAGGGTGAGGACAATTTCGGCTGGGTGGATGAGGGTGTCAGTGGACGGTGACTGGTTGGGTCTGTGGGACAGGAAGAAGCGGAGGGCCTTTCGGCCATGTGCATGGGGAATGCAGGTGTAGAGGGACTGGACATCCATGATGAAAATGAGCTGTTGGGGACCGGGGAAGTGGAAGTTCTGGAGGAGGTGGAGGGCGTGGGTGGTGTCACGGACATAGGTAGGGAGTTCCTGGACCAAGGGGGAGAAGATGAAGTCCGGATAGGTGGAGATGAGTTCGGTGGGGCAGGAACAGGCGGAGACGATGGGTCGACCAGGGCAGGCGGGTTTGTGGATTTTGGGAAGAAGATACAAGCAGGCTGTGCGGGTTTGGGGAACAATGAGGTTGGAGGCTGTGGGTGGGAGGTCACCTGAGTTGATGAGGTCATGGATAGTTTGGGAGATGATGGTTTGGTGCTCGGAGCTGGGGTCAGGATCAAGGGGGTGGTAGGAGGTGGTGTCAGAGAGTTGGCGTCTGGCCTCAGCAATGTAAAGGTCAGAGCGCCATACTACAACTGCGCCTCCCTTGTCTGCGGGTTTGATGGTGAAGGTGGGATTGGAGCGGAGGTCTGCCTATTCTGCAAGGGAGCGGTTGGAGTGGGTGAGGTGGTGGTTGAGGCGGTTAATGTCTCAACGGCAGCTAGAGATGAAGAAGTCGAGGGAGGGTAGGAGGCCTGGGACAGGCAAAGGAATGGTGGAAGGTAGCGTTGAGGGAAACAAAGTTCTGGGAAGATGCAAAATGGTGAAAGCAAAATATGTGAATTGGAGTGGGCTCGGTCAAGGACCCTGCCAACCATACTGGAGGCAAATTTCTGACTGAAAAAAAATGCAGTCATTTCAGAAACGTCAGCCTGGAGGATTGCCTTAAAGGAAACATGTTGTCATAGCCACTCATCTTTTCCTCTCTTTCTCTTTTAGCATTCTAATGTGTCTCCAGGCAATATGTTCATCTTTTTATTGTTCACACACATTCATTAGTAACAATTTTTATTTCTTTATCTTTCCCAGTATTACTCCCTTTGGCTATGCATCATGCATCAATAGTTTTGCCATTTAATCTTCCCTACTTCTTACTTTATCAGGCTTTCCTTTTTTTACTCATTTCTCTCCCTTAAATTATTTTCAACATACTACATTTCTACTTTTCTCACGATCTGATGAAAAGTTACTCTGCTTATGTTTTGATAGATGCAGCTAGATTTACTGAATATTTAAAGCATTTCTGCTTTTATTCCAGGTTTCTAGGAGTTATGTTATGCTTCAATAGAGGATATACTTTAGCAAAGGTTACTGTAAAAAATTTGCTTACTGATATAAAATGGTAGATCATAAGCTATCAGTACCGTTTCTAATTTTAATGCTTCTGCATCATCTAGAAGACCTCCAGCCATTAAAGCATGAATGGTGTCCCGGGCACTGTTAAGCACAGTTCGGACTGCTTGTCTGGTTTTTACTGATATTGCTATCTCTGGGTGGTCACGTTGCAAAAGACCTAAACAAATAAGAAAACTATTATTTGCAGACAGTTTTACAAAACTTGTAGCCTTTAGTAAGGAAGATTTGTACTTATACTGTGTCTTTCATTGTCTCAAGAATGTCACAAAATACATTTACAGTGCACAAAGTACATTTTTATTCATTGTAATGTAGGAAGCATGGCAGCCAGTTTGAGAAAACAAGCTTAGAAGAGCAGTAAATTGATGATTAATTGATCTTTTCTTTAGTGTTGTTGAGTGATAGTTAAATATCGGCCAGAACACTAGAAATAAATGTGCTTTCCAAATGGTCTGAAAATTCTGCCACAGAATCTTCTATATCTACCTGAAAGACAGACCTCAGTTTAATATCTCATCCAAATACAGCACCTGCCTCAACAGTACACTATTGTGTCAGCTTAGGTTTCTGTAGTCAAATTGTTGTGAAACTGATATCCAAAACCTCCTCACTCAAAGACAACAGAGCTGACAACTGAGACACAGCCTACATCATCACATTGGTACATTTAGTCTTTTACATTTGGAATGCTATATCACAAAATGCAGTGCAGAACAATAATTTAAAAACTGAATTTGATTGAAGTAGAATTATGTTATTTAATGAGATGGGGTTTAAACCAATGCATGGAAAGGCATTTGCTTTTATAGAAAACAAACAGTCTGAAAGCATCTGCGGAGACAGAAACGGAGTTAAAATTTCAAGTGTGGTACGAATCTTCTTCTGGCTCTGAAGAAGTCAGAGAGAAACTCTTTCTCTCCCCACAGATAACCTGCTGCGTTACTCTAGTATACTCTGTATTTGTTTCAAATCTCCAGCATCCACAGTATATTGATTTTATATAAACTTTTACCTAGTTACATGAAAAATGTAGATTAATTGTGTATATTAGATGCATACTTTATGTTAAACTCTTATTAATCTCTTAAAATTTTAAGTTTGTTTTTAATGTGATATCTTTATAAAATTACCATAGAAAGTCAATTAGTTATCCTTGACTTCCACTATTTTCATTTTAGAAATAAATGGACAACTAACATTACAACTGTTTATAATGTCATCCCTAAAACACCTTTTTAGGCCTTGAAAGACTCAAGATCTACTTACAGTGAACTCAGAGACACCTGCCATTCCCTTAATGTGAAAATACCTTGTACTTTCTCCCCAATAAAACTATCTAAACTTTCCTTTAATTTCTAACAATAAAACCACCCACTTTTAGTCTAGTAGATGGCAGAAGTTGTCACATGGCTCCCTTCATTTAGCCTAAATTTAATGTACAGTTCCAAACATATCCCACATGAGAACACCTTAGAAGATGATAGCTGTTTCTTCATCTCCCTGAAAGCTACGCCCTGGCTACACGACCATTTCCATCACTGACCCTTGTTATAAAATTGGTGCAAAATGCCAGGACCGAAGCCAGATTACGTATGAATGTCCCATAATAATTAATCATCCCAAGGAAAGATCTAAGCTCTGGTACAGATGTGGGAGCTGGTGGCACCTTTGATCACTCTCATATTATCTTCCAATGGGTATAACCAGGTCTTGTCACCTCTGTGGCCAAACTAGGTCACCTGGGGTTCCAATGAAGACATATTTTTCCTTTCAAAGGCATACACTTGCCTGGGAGATACGTCTAAGGACTATGTCCAAGTTTTCTGGGTGCTCCTTATTTCTCTTCCCTGTTATTAGCACATCATCTAAATAAATGGCTACCTGGGGTATACCTTGTAAACATTCTCCATTGTCCGCTGAAAAATTGCACACACTGATAACACCTGCAATGGCAGTCTCATATATTGGTACAAACTGTAACATATTTCCAGGAATCATCTAACCGCAATTGCAAGTACACGTGGTTCCTGTCCAGCTTCACGAAAGACAGCACCCCCACCCCTGCCTGCTTTACGTATAAATCCTCTATGCAAAGGATTAGGTATTTATCCACCTGCGAAAAGTGGTTTACCGCTTGGGTGAAGTCCCCACAAATGTAAACCGATCTATCAGGCTTCTCAATCAGTGTGACTGGTGCTGCCCATTCTGCAAACTAGACTGGTTTGATGATACTTCGCTTTCCAGCCTCCTGATTTATGCCTCTACTTTTGCACGTAAGGCAAGTGGCACTGGGCATGCCTTGCAGCATCGTGGAAATGCTTTCTGGTTAACATTCAAGGTGGCCTTGGCTCCAATGATAGCCCCCAGACGTTTCTGAAAAACCTCTGGGCACCTAACTAGGACTTCACTCAGACAGTAATTTTCTAATCAAGAGATGTTGAGCCAATCAAGTTGAATCTTTCTCAACTAATTTCACCTAATCAAGCTTGGGCCTGAGCCCGTTCCTTCAATTGGTGGTAACTGAATCACCTGCTTCTCTTAAGAGGCTTTTCCTTTATCTGTAAGGGTTCCTCGGTAAACAGGTTCTTGAGTCTAGCCAAGGTCTGGCAAAAACAAAGGGTTGGAGTCCAGTGCAGCTTTGGTAAAAATTTGTTGTGACCACTGGATCGGTCAGGCCAATATCAACCTCCATTAGAACTGGGCGATCATTTAACCAGGCATTTATTTTGATTGTTTCTGATTTGGATGTTGCTAAGCAATTACAGTGATAAATTATAATGCATTGAAATCATTGAATAAGAAACTAGTGGAAATTTGGAACTGTTTCTGAGAAGAGGAATAAGAATGATTAACAGCCATTCAGAAAAGCAATACTCACAGTGAAAGAAGTATGAGTAGTGAATTTATTAGCACATAATGGGGGTTGGTCAAAGTACCACTAACACAGTGAAGGCTGCACCTTTCAGGGTTGATGTTTAGATTGTAAATTTAAAGGAAATAATTACATAGGGATGGATGAAGAGTAACAGAACTTGTAGTGATTGTAATGAGGTCAGCTAGGTGGACCTCAAAGAATATGAGTTCCCTAACTGGGGCTGTTAATCTGGTCCATTTGGAGAAGCCTAGCTGACATATAGAGACAGGAATATCAGACATCCAAACCAGCTGTAGGTAGATTTTCCAGGTTGTGCAATCTCTTGGATACCAGATTCTGCACACTAGCAGCAACTGCATTGGCTTACCAGCCTGGATCCTGAAGAAAATTTTAATCGTTCAGCCGAAGGTTGGCTTTGTTTTGGGGTTTTTCTGTGGGCTGACTGCGAGTCGTTCTGTTCAGAAGATGTCTGGAGTGAGGCTATGCAATTGCCTTCACTCAAATGATGTTCGCCAAGGTCAGTCAGATTGGTGAGGCTGTCCACTTTCTTTGGAACACCCTGCAACTCATATACTCCACTTGCTGCATTTTCCAATGATAAAACCAGCTGTAAGGCCTGTTTGAACCCAGCTGTGATTCAGTTAGTAGGTGATTTTGCACGGTTACATCATTAATCCCACATATCAAACAGTCTCTCAGCAATTCATTAAAAGTTAAACCAAAGTCACATGCCTCCGCCAGTTATCTTAACCACATTAAAGATACCAATATAGATTCCCCCAGTTCTTGAATTGTCGAGTAAAACTGGTAGCGTCTCAGAATTAGAGGAGAATTGGGGTCATAATATTCCTTAAGTAAATTCGTCAACTCGAGTGGTTTTCATATCTGGTGCCTCAGGAAAATTGGGCTCCTAATAACCAAAATGATGGGTCCACAAGCTGTCAGGAGAATTAGTCTTTGCTTTTCATCTGCCCCAATGTCATTTACCTGGACAAAAAAAAATTCATTCTTTCCACATTCGGGGCCCAGTCTTTGACAGCAGGATCAAACGAGTCAAATATTCCAAATAATGGCACTATGCCAGGAATGTTTACCCCCAAATCAAAGGCAACTGTCACGACCAAATTTCTTTAAGATCATGCTTTTCTTTCATAGCCAATGAAACATCTCCACAAAGGCCAGTTTCCTATCACCAAATTATTCTTTATTTACACATGGAGAGTCCTTGACACTGATCCAGCTCCCTCAGAGTCAGTTCTCAGAGTGAACAGGATGTCTGACATTCCTGTCCTTACATGTCAGCTTGGGCTCCTGAATGAACCAGATTAACAGCCCCAATCAGAGAACTCATATTCTTTGATGTCCACCTAGCTGACCTCGTTACAATTACTACAAATTCTGTTACTCTACATCCATCCCCAAGTCATTATTTCCTTTACATTTACATCCAAAACACCAACCTTAAAAGGTGCAGACTTCAGTGTTACCGCTGCTTTGACCAACCTCCACAATGTGCTAATGAATTCAGTACTCATACTTCGTTCACTGTGAGTATTGCTTTTCTGAATGGTTGTTGATCATTCTTTTTCCTCTTCTCAGAAGCAGTTCCAAATTTCCACTAATTTCTTATTCAATGGTTTCAATTCATTATAATTTATCACTGTAATCCTATAGTCTGTTTCAACAATATATAATCTTATTTGTGGTGCTTTTGCTCTAATTCTTCTTTCTCTGTGTTGATCTCTTACTCATATTCTTTCTCTTGACATTCACTTCTTCTTTAACTGAAGTTGTCCCTTTGCTGCTCCTCACATTGTTTCAACTCAGATGCGGTCATTATCCGTGACGTTAGGCTGTAACTTCTAAGACAAGGATGGAAGTTATGATCTCAATGTCCTTCCCATCAGTGATTCTGATGGCGATAATCCATTCTGTAGTGATGGGAACTGATAATTGAGTAGGGCAAGGTTTAAATGCTGTTCTTTGTCAGTAATGCTTCTAATACTTGTACTCTGAGGCCAGCTTCTCAATTTGCTTGAAAAGAGATGAATTAGTTAACATGAATGAAATCACATCCATGTGTGAAACGCATACTCTGCTGATTTGCAAACTATGGACCATAGTCTAAAACTTCAAAATGTAGATTATGTAGTTACTTTATTACTACCTTTGCTGCAATTCTACACAGCGTTGGTGAGATCAAATCTAGAATATTGTGTGCAGTTTTGGTTTCCTTATGTGAGGATGCTCCAACTATGGAATACAATGAAGATTAACGACTGATTCTTGGGATGGCAGCTCTGACATACGAAGAGAGACTGGATTATGGACTATATTCAGTAGACTTTAGAAGAAAGGTTGGAAATGAGAACCAAGAATCACAGTTGCAAGATAGACAGTGAGCCATTTTGGACTGAGATGAGGTATAATTTCTTCACCCAGGGAGTGCCGAGCCAGTTGAATTCTCTGCGACAGAAAGTAGTTGAAGCCCAAACATCAAATATCTTCAAGAAGCAGTTATATATAGTTTTTAGCGCTACAGGAATCAAAGGGTTGGATGATTAGCATGAACATATTGAATAGCAAAGTATGCTCAAAGGGCCAAGGGGCCCACTCTTGCTCAATTTTATATGTTTCTATACTATGCAGCTGGTTGACTTCAATCTATCTTGAGGAATGGTCTATAACAGTGACGAAGACTCTCCCTTTGAATTTGAATAAAGCCGTAACCAAGTGGTCTCATGTCCTTGATAGAACAGATGAAAGTAATGGTGTTTTTTTTTTCCCTTGGTTATTTTACTGAACATGGGATGCAGTTGATGTAAAGTGACAGGGACCTGAAGATTGCTTGTCATTCCCTTACGTGACATTCCATTCTTCCCTTTTGAAAAATCTGAAGTTCACTAGTTCTTGTTATCTCTAATATTAAATCAAAGATGAGCAAGTTGCCAATGATATTGAGATGTCTACACTAGTATTTATACTTCAAAGTATTTTAACAAGGTCCCTCATGGGAAAATAATGAAGAAGATAAAAGCGCATAGGATCCACGTTAACTTGTCAAGTTGAATCCAATTTTGGATCAGGTGCAGGAGACAGAATGTGGCGGTGGAAGATTTTTTTGTGTGGCTGGAGCCCAATGTGCAGTGGTGTACCACAGGAATCAGTGCTGGAGCTCTTATACAGATCAGGATATGGGTTGGTAGGCGGCAAGGTGATAAATAGGTTTTCGGGTGACACATAGATTAGCCAGGTGGCTGACAGTGAGGAGGGAAGTCTTAGATTACAGGAGCATATAAATGGATTGGTCAGATTGGTAGATCAGTGGCTGACCAAATTGAATATTGTTGAATGTGAAATGGCACACTTTGCAAGTGACAAGACAAGAATGTAATGGTGAAGTTGCCATAGTTTTACTGACCGTAAGGCTGCTCTCTTATTAATGACTAGTGGTGGTTTAAGCTGATGGTCACTGTGCCCGCTGGTATGGGAACAGATTGAGAATCAAAGCTCTTCATGGTAACTTCAGCCAGTGTGAGAACTGACCCCACATTAGAGTCACAGAGTCGTACAGCATGGAAACAGATTCGTTTGGTCCAACTAGTCCATGCTGACCATGTTCCCAAACCAAACTAGTTCCACTTGCCAGAATTTGGCCCATATTCTTCCAAACTTTTCCCATTCACATACCAATCCAAATGTCTTTTAAATATTAGAACGGTACCTGCATCCACCACTTTTCCTGGCAGTTCATTGCACACACGAACCATTATCCATGTAAAAGAGTTGCCGCTCATGTCCTTTTAAATTTTTCTCGTCTCACCTTAAAAATATGCCCTCCAGTTTTGAACTCCCCACCCTAGGGAAAACACCCTTGTTTTTCACTTTATCTAAGCCCCTCATGATTTTATAAATCTTTATAAGGTGACCTCCCCCAACTTCCTATGCTCCAGCCAAAAAGGTTCCAATCTATCCAGCCTATCATTATAACACAAACCCTCCATTCCCAGCAATGTCCTGGTAAATCTCTTCTGAACCCTCTCCCATTTAATAATATTCTTCCTATGTTACGGCAACCAGAACTGTACACAATGCTGCAGAAAAGGCCTCACCAACACCCTGTACAACTTCAATATGATATCCCACTCAAAGGTCTGAGCAATGAAGGCAAGCATGCTAAATGGCTTTTTAATAACCCTGTCTACACATGATGCAAATTTCAAAGCATTACGTAAATGAACCCCAAGGTCTCTCAGTTCTACAATACTACTCAGGGCCCTGTAAAAATCCTGTCCTTGTTTGTTTGACCAAAATGCAATATTGTGGATTTATCCAAATTAAACTCCACCTGCCACTCCTCAGCCCACTGACCCATTGATAAGGATCTCTTTGTAATCTTAGATAACCTTCTTCACTGTCCAATATAGCACCAATTTTTGTGTCAACTGCAAAGTTACTAGCAACACCTCCCAATTTTGCATCCAAATCATTTATATAAATGACAAATAAAAGTGGACTTTGTACCAATCCCTGCAGAACACTGCTAATCACAGACCTCCAGTCACTGTGCTTTACAAACCAGCCATCCAACCTACCGCGTGAACCAATCCCACAGAACTAAGGGAGTAGTCACGCAATGGCAGAACACTAGGGATCTCAGGGGAACACAGGGATCTTGGGGTGCTTGTCTACAGATCCCTGAACTTGGCAGGATAGGTTAATGTAGTAGTTAAGAAGAAATATGGGGTGTCTTTATCAGCCAAGGCATAAATATAAGAGCAAGGAGGTTATGCTGGAGCTGTAAAGAACTTTTGTTAGGTTGCAGCTCGACTTTTGTGCATAGTTCTGGTCACCATACTATAAGAATGTGATTGCACTGGAGGCAACGAAGAGAGCCAGGACGTTGGTTGGGATTGTGCATTTCAGCAATGAAGAGAGGCTAGATAGCTCAAGTTGCTTTCTTTGGAGCAGAGAAGGTTGAGAGGGGATCCTAATAGAGGTGTACAAGATTATGAGGTGCATGGATAAGTTAGGTAGAAAGCAACTGTTCTCCTTAGTTGACGCGTCAACAATAAGTGGTCACAATTTTAAGTGAAAGGCAGGTGATTTAAAGGGGAATTAAGGAAAGGTTTTTTTCACATAAGAGAGTGGTGGGAGTCTGAAATGCATTGCCTGAAAGGGTGGTTCAGGCATGTATCTTTACAATCTTTAAAAACTACTGAATGAACATTTGCAGTGTCATAACATTCAAAGCTATGGGCCTTGAATAGGTAGTAGTGTAATCTTGGTCATACAGGCTCGATGGAGCAAAGGGCCTCTTCTGTACTCTATTATTCTACTTGTGTAGCACTGGATTAGATTAGATTCCCTACAGTGTGGAAACAGGCCCTTCAGACCAACAAGTCCACATCGCTTCTTGCAGCATCCCACTCAGACCCATCCCCCCATAACCCACACACACCCTGAACACTATGGGCAACTTAGCATGGCCAATTCATCTAGCCTGCACACCTTTGGACTGTGGGAGGAAACCGGAGCACCCGGAGGAAACCCACGCAGACACGGGGAGAATGTGCAAACTCCACACAGACAGTTACCCGAGGCTGGAATCGAACCCGGGTCCCTGGCACTGTGAGACTGCACGTGCTAACCACTGAGCCACCGTGCCGATTGTTAGGTATACAGTCTAAGTATCCTTCCAGCAATATTTCCAAATTTGGATACATTTTTCATCCCATTCTTGTGCCTCTGGCTTTTTCATTTCAGTAACTGGTAAGTGTTTAGAAACTTTTGCTGAGCAAGCTTCAATCACTACAATACAATCTGAATCTTTTTGTTGTTTCTTTCAATGGTATCTTTGAGAGTGTGTCTGCTGGTCAATTGATATTTCCCATTGTATATGTTTGGTAGTTGAGGCAGAACTAGTAATAGCCAATGTGAATTTTGGGTGGCATTTTGGCAATTTAATTTATTTTCTGAAGAGCAATGGCCATTGATTTGTAATAAGTTTTGATTTGATCTATATAACCCTATCATGTTAAGTTGAAAACTTTTCACACGCCCACATTACTAGCGAAGATTCTTTATCAATTGTTCTGTTCTACCCCCATTAGTGATGTGGAGGCATAGTGGACTGCTCTGCCCTTTGTCTTCTTGCACCTAAAAGAGATGTGGCACTCCAAACCTGTTGAAACTGCATCTGCTGCTGTCAGAGTCAGTAAATGTAGATCAAAGTAAGCCAATGTTGGTTAATATTATCAAAAGCTTTTATCTGGTTGATTTTCCAGACTTGTTGCAGAAGCACAATAAAGTGAAAACAGAATTTATTCACCTGATCCAGCATCCTATGAAATCTCTGAAGTTCTATCATGTTCCTAAGTACTGGGTAATTTTTGAATGGCCTTTTTTTAGATCAACTGTAATTTCAGTAGTTTTGCAAACAAAGGCTTGTCATTCAGTGACAGATCTGAATTCATCACTGTTCTAAGTGGCTGGACATGTTATTCTTTTGTGAATTCAAAAATGTGCACATCGTGCACCATCAATATCTTCTACTGTGTTTGACTTTGTTTGCAAAAATTCCTGGGGTAAATACGATTCAAAAGGATAAACTATCAAAACAATAATGCCTAAGAGTAGTTAATTTTCTGATGTCTTCACCAACAGGTAATTACTAAAATCTACAGTTAGCATCCAGTTTGCTGAATGGGGTACCTTTGGCTAGTTTTGCTAAATTTGAATCAAAAGAGTGAATCTCACATTTGGTTGCATTGTTTAACTGAATTAAACCACACAGACTCTTATGGAACTATTTGAGTTCAGTACTGTAACTAAACCTGAACCTCATTTTGTTGACATTATAAGTAGTGAAAACACTCCTGGCTGTAAGAGAATCTCCATTTCTTAACTTTATTCAAGACTAGGCGAGGCATTTTCCTCAGCCTGTATTAAGTTGATTGGTTTGGCATCATCTTGCAGGTAATGTGATGCCGATTTATAATTTCCAAGTTTGAGAAGAAATTTGACAACTCACTTTGAAATTAATTTGCTTGCTCTGTATTTGCAATCTTATCAACATTATAGGTTAATCATAGTAATAAGCTAGATTTTCTATTTAACAGAGATTCTAGTCTTTCTCTTCCCTTACACCAAAGCTTTGCCAATGGAATGACCTTTTATTTTCAATGATATCCTTCCAGAACTTTGTACTTTCATGAAGGACAGTCATAATTTATTTTTAAGCTATTTATGTTAATCAGATAACACCAGTCCTATATTGAATTTAAACTTTACGGGGTGTCCATTTACTTTCATTTTAAAAGACATTGACACCCGGTTATAGTACAACAGGTTTATTTGAAATTACAACCTTTCAAAGTACAGCCCCTTTGTCAGGTGAAGCGTAGAATGCACCCAGGCACAGACTGCATAACCAGAGACATCAAAAGATCATACAAATAGTATGAATGGAGTGTCAACAGACCAATTAATAGGTTTCTGAAGGTGATCAAGATTGTCAGATGCTGAGTGAGGTGTCAACAGCTGAATGACATGCGAAGGGATAGTCTGAAATCCGATTGAGGTAGAGAGATAATTACAAAAAATTAAAAATAAGATCATGCTGGAAATAAACTAAATGACTGGAATAACATGATAGGTATAAGACTCGCATGATCTCGCTACCTTAATTAATTTTTATAGTTTTGGATTACTTGTTACTTTGGTTAGACCCTCAGCATGTGACTCAGACCAAATTACAAAAACGACCCTACTGGTCTGGCAACGAACAGAGGAAATCATCAGGCGACTGAGGCTCTGCGAATTCTTCAGCAGCGAACCCAATGAGACAACCAATGTACCGGAACGGTCAACAGGGAGACCTGCAGTGCAGTGACTAAAGAAGAAAGAGTCAAATTGGACTCTTCCAGAAGGCTGCTGCCCTAGGATCAGTATGCATGCTCAAGCTGTCAGGAAATGCATCATGCCAGAATATCAGCCATGCTCACAAAATAGCACAGAACATCACCCAAGCACAACATAACAACATCTCTGCTCTCAAGACCAATCACAACACAGTTATCAAACTGGCAGGCAAAGGAAGAGCCATCATCATACAGAACAGACTCTGCAAAGAAGCGTACCAACAACTGAACAACTAGGAACACAGCAGACAACTAACTGCACATCTGACCGAAGAACACAACCATCACCTCAACAAACTGATCAAGACTTTTGATCCAGACTTCAGACTATCCTCTGCACTCTCAGCCCACATACTTCTTGCATAGGGGACTTCTACTGCCTTCCAAAGATACACAAAGCCAACACACCTGGATATCCCATCATATCGGGCAACAGGACCCTGTATGAGAACCTCTCTGTTTATATTGAGGAAATCTTGAAACCCACTGTACAAGGAATCCCCAGCTTCTGTCGCAACACTACAGACTTCTAACAGAAACTCTGCACTCATTGACCAGTCAAACCTGAAACATTCCTCATCACAATCGACATTACAGCTCTCTACACCAGCATCCCTCACGACAATAGCATCGCTGCACCAGGCTCAGTACCCAACACCAAAGACTGCCGATTTCCAGACACCATCCCACAGCTCATCTGCTTTATCCTCAACCATAATGTCTTCGTTTTTGACAACCAGCTCTTTGTCCAGACACACAGAACAGCCATATGGGCCAAATCTTCAAAAATATGCCAACATTTTTATCAGTTCGAGCAAGACTTCTTCGCAGCACAGGACCTCCAACCAACACTGTACGCCAGATATATAGATGACATTTTCTTCACTGAATCACTGAAACAATCACATAACGGTATCAATACATTTCATTCCATCATCAGACTTGCCATTGGCTACTCTTCAGAATTAGCCTCATTCTCGGACACATGCATTTCCATCAAGGATAGACACCTCAGTACCTCGTTCTACCACAAGCCCACGGATAATTTCACAATGCTGCGCTTATCTAGCTTCCACCCTAAACATGTTAAAGAAGTCATCACCAATGGACAATCCCTGCACATACAGAGGAGCTGCTCAGGCAAGGACGAACGCAACGACAACAAAAGATGCTGAATTACGCCCTCATAAGAATGGGATATGATGGTCAACTCATTGGTCACCAGTTGTGACATGCCACAGCAAAAAACTGCAACAATCTCTTCAGAAAACAGACACATGATTCGACCGATAGAGTGCCCCTTGTTGTCCAGTACTTCCCCGGAGTGGAGAAACTACATCATGTTCTTCGCAGTCTTCAATATGTCATCGATGACAACAAACATCTCACCAAGATCTTCCCTCCACCTCTACTTGTTGCCTTTAAACAACAGTCAAACCTTAAATAGATCATCGTTTGCTGCAACTACCCAGCCTTCAGAACAACATCGAACACAATACCACACAACCCTGCCATGGCAACCTCTGCAAGACATGTCAGATTATTGACATGGATACTACCATAATAAGTGGGTACACGACCCACCACGTACACAGCAGATACTCATGTGACTTGGTCAATGTTGTTTACTCCAAATGCTGCAGGTAAGGATGCCCGGAAGCGTAGTATATTGGCAAGACCATACAGAGGCTAAGACAACAGATGAATAGACATCATGGAACAATCACCAGACAGGAATGTTCCCTCACAGTAAGGGAACACTTCAGCAGTCAAAGACATTCAGCCTCCAATCTTCAGGTAAGCGTCCTCCAAGGTGGCCCTCATGATACACAATATTGCAGAACTGTCAATCAGAAACTGATAGCCAAGTTCCATACCCATGAAGACAGCCTCAACCATGATCTTGGGGTTATGTTGTGCTTGCGCTACAAGTAACCCCACCACTCATCTGTATTGGAAACATCGTCTTTACTGTCCCATTTAGTCACCCTCACTTGGATAAATTGGCAACAGTCTCTCTACCTTAATTAGTTTGTACAGTTTTGGATTACTTATGACTTTGGTTAGACCTCTGGCATACAACTCATATCTATCACGTTATTTCAGTCATTTGGTTTGTCTCCAGCACCACCTTAATTTTAATTTTTTGTAAATATCTCTCCACCTCAATTAATTGAATTATAGATTATTGCGTCATGTGTTATTTACCTGTTGACACTTCACTCACACTGTCTCATACTCTTGATCACCTGCAGAGACCTATTATTTGGCTTTTTGACACTCCACACAAACCATTTACATGATCTTTTGATTTCTCTGTGCCTGGGTGCTCTCTTCACTTCACCTGACGAAGGCGCAGGGCTCCGCAAGCTTGTGATTTCAAATAAACTGACTGGACTACGATGTGGCATTGTGTGACTTTTGACCTTGTCCCTCCTCAGTCCAAAACCGGCACCTCCACATCATACTTCTGGTTTGACACACTTCCAATTTTTTCAGAACTGAAAACTACCCAAAAAAGGTAGTTTTCTGGTGTCAGAGATTATAGGAACTGCAGACACTGGAGAATCCGATTTAACAAGGTGTAGAGCTGGATGAACACAGCAGGCCAGGTAGCATCTTAGGAGCAGGAAAGCCAACGTTTAGGGTCTAGGCCCGAAATGTCAGCTTTCTTGTTCCTAAGATGCTGCTTGGGCTGCTGTGTTCATCCAGCTCTACATCTTGTTATCTCTGGTTTTCTGGTGTTGTGGTTTTCCATACAAGTCTCAGATGCCAAAGTAATGGTTAATGATTAATAAACTTCCAGGTTTTTGTGTCAGAAGAATCTAACTCTGTTTGGCATGTATTATGTGAGCTAACCTACAAAAAAATCACAAGCTCTGTACCTTTTTCTCCAATTCTCCTTAGACCTAATATGGTTTCTTCATTGCTCAGAGCTCTTCTAGGTTGATTCTATTTTTCCCTCGAGACTGGGAGCTGTTCTTGCATTTACTGTAGGGCCTGTCACACTTGATTGCTTCTGAACCTTCATCAATGCTGTCCAGTCTCTGGGTTCATTTTCCAACTTCCTGCTGCTCCTTCAATGTCAGGGACGTCCTATTAAGTTTAAAACAAATCTACATTCTTCCAGGCCATGGTATTCATGGAAACATATAGAATAAGAGCAAGACTAAGCCATTCAGCCCTTTGAGCATGGCCTACTGTTCAATACGATCATAGCTGATCATCCAGCTCAGTACCCTGTTCCTGCTTTCTCAATTGCTGACTTTGGTAATTCTTTTTCTCCCTTCAGATGCCCTCATATTTTGTTGTGTGTTTGTTATTGAACTAGAAATGCTGCAGGAGTTCGCGGAACTCAATCTATTGTACAAAATGCGGAGGAATGGAATTGTGGGAGATATAGCAGTTTGGATCAGAAGTTGGCTGGCTGAAAGAAGACAGAGAGGGTGGTAGTTGAAGGGAAATGTTCATCCTGCAGACCAGTTACTAGTGGTGTACCGCAAGGGTCAGTGTTGGGTCCACTGCTGTTTGTCATTTTTATAAATGACCTGGATGAAGGCGTAGAAGGATGGGTTAGTAAATTTGCAGACGACACTAAGGTTGGTGGAGTTGTGGATAGTGACGAAGGATGCTGTAGGTTGCAGAGAGACATAGATAAGCTGCAGAGCTGGACTGAGAGGTAGCAAATGGAGTTTAATGCAGACAAGTGTGAGGTGATGCACTTTGGTAGGAGTAACCAGAAGGCAAAGTACTGGGCTAATGGTAAGATTCTTGGTAGTGTAGAGGAGCAGAGAGATCTCGGTGTCCATCTACACAGATCCTTGAAAGTTGCCACCCAGGTTGACAGGGCTGTTAAGAAGGCATACAGTGTTTTAGCTTTTATTAATGGAGGGATCGAGTTCCAGAACCAAGAGGTTATGGTGAAGCTGTACAAAACTCTGGTGCAGCTGCACTTGGAGTATTGTGTACAGTTCTGGTCACCGCATTATAAGAAGGATGTGGAAGCTTTGGAAAGGGTGCAGAGGAGATTTACTAGGATGTTGCCTCGTATGGAGGGAAGGTCTTACGAGGAAAGGCTGAGGGACTTGAAGCTGTTTTCATTAGAGAGAAGGTGGTTGAGAGGTGACTTAATTGAAACATATAAAATAATCAGAGGATTAGATAGGGTGGATAGGGAGAGCCTTTTTCCTAGGATGGTGACGGCGAGCACGAGGGGGCATCGCTTTAAATTGAGGGGTGAAAGATATAGGACAGATGTCAGAGGTAGTTTCTTTACTCAGAGAGTAGTAAGGGAATGGAACACTTTGCCTGCAATGGTAGTAGTTTCGCCAACTTTAGGTACATTTAAGTCGTCATTGGATAAGCATATGGACGTACATGGAATAGTGTAGGTTAGATGGGCTTGAGATCGGTATGACAGGTCGGCATAACATCGAGGGCCGAAGAGCCTGTACTGTGCTGTAACGTTCTATGTTCTATGTGTGTAATGTCAGACTAAGTTCCATAGTAGGACCTGAAGAAACAGAGAGACATCCATTTGTAGACAGATTGGGTTCTCTTGCACGTTTGTGTTCTTTAAAGTTAATTGAATATGTATGCACAGGTAAAATTCCAAATTTTATTGGCAGATAGTAAATCAGGCTCCTGCCTAGACTTTCCATACTCCAACTTCTGGGTGCCTTATTTAAAAGGCTCCTGGACAGCATTTCACACACTGCAACTGAGGACCATCAGTGGAGTTTACACTTGGTCTCCGCTCAACCCTGGAGATGTCAAACAGGCAGGCAAGTGCCCAAAATTTAGTAACCGTTTCTTTTAAGCGGCATGCTGCTTCAAGATTTTGCACATAATATCTGGGGTATTCAGTTCCAGGTCCAGAAATTGCTGCACTTGTAGCAGTTAAGTTGTCTGCACAAGCACTTGAAGGGAGTATATGTTTTCTACACAGCTCCCGAGAGTCATTATTTTCTTTTAAATCAACATGTTCAGAGGTGTTATTACATGCCTCTAGAACAGGCTGGACTTGAACCTCTCACTCAGTGCATTCTACCAATATATTTCAATCACTGAAATAATGGGATTTAATCTATATTCCAATTCTTTATCGAAAACAACACGGAATAAATAAGTTAAGATGGCTGCTTTAATTACAGGACCATTAGGTGTCAAAGATTAACTACAGAAACATTGTTTTAAGAAACGACAGCAATATTGCCTTCAGTTAAAAGTACAAAATATATTGGCAAAGTTTAAACAAATAAAATTTCTGAGAACTGCCACATTTTTTGACTAACACATTTATTTGTAACATCCTGATTATAAGAGCCATGACTGGTGTTCAAAATTCATTGCTAGCCAATTCATACCACTGACTATAAGGGATCATGCTGTTCAGCTGCTACTAGTTATAATGTTCACAGCACTTCGGCAGGTCTGATTACATTTGGTGTTTCACATATATTCTGAGCTCAAATGGTCTCTGACCTGCTTGGAGGAAAATGTGCTCCAACAGTCCCACTTTATCTGTGTAACCAGCTCATTTGTCCAGCTTTAATGGACAAAAATAGCTCAATTACAAAACTAGGCCTTATTACGGTGGTATGTGCCACATCTGTGCTTCATAGTGATCGTACAATAGCACAGTTCCATTTAGTGTTATTATCTAACTTGAATCCTAGTTCTCTCAGATCTAATTGTTAGCTTTTAGCAATCAGTACCCTACTTTCTATGATACATGGTTAGAGATTATTATTTTAAAAGCTGTAAAATGCACTTTTTTTAACATTGCTGAACTAGCTACTGAAGTAATAGATGAACTAACTGAATAAAAATATGTTCAAAATTGCGCAATAATCTCAGTCTGACAGTTAAATTGTGGTCTGAAAATTGAATCCTACATTTACTTTTATCTTATTAGAGAAATCAAAGCAACAAGATTTCAAAGGCCAAAAAATTCTAGCACCAACAAAATAATTACGCCTCCATGTCGGTTCTAGTTGTTGAATTGTGCTCTTTTACAAAGTAGTTCTATCCATGTGTGATGTTCATTTTATGAAAAGCCAATGTTTATAACCTAATTTCTTAACGTGCCAATGGCAGAAATAGAAAACAAAAAGTTACATTCAAATAGTTTTCCTTCCGAGCAAATGAATGCAAGTTACAAAAGAACTTCAAAAAAAATCATTAAAACTACATTTGCATCCAGATACAAAGACTTGAGCCTTGAACTCTTGGCTCAGTTTAAGTCCCACCTGACCCAGTGGTATGTCCATAACATGTCCAAACAGGTTTTAAAATAGTTTTAAATTATTCAGATTGGATGTGCCAATTAGAAGAAGAGGGTGGAGAACAGGGTAAGTGGATTTGTTTCTGCCAAATTTGTAAAAACCTGCATTGTCTTGGTGGCAAAAATATTTTAGTGACACCAAGGTTGCAACAATTTTACCAAAGTAGCATTTGTAATGCAAGTTCATGTAACTATGATTTGTCATATTTTTCTAGTCGTACACACTATACATGACATTGATCAGTAGAGGGAAGGCACATTCAAGCATTACCAATGAACCACCAAAAATGATATCTGATGGATTCCACTAGGGTGACAGAAATCTGCACAACTGGATTCCATATTTGGAACTTCCAGCCCATTCTACTCGCTGAAGTCAGCTTGTAATATACCACACAAGCTCTGCTGTTCTTTTTCATGCTAGTTTATCCATTAATGGCCTGGATAATAGCTTTTGCAATAGATACGAACTTGTTCACACACAAGGGAGTCACCATGAAAAAAAGATGTCCTGTCACTTTTGCTGGCTGAAGAGAACAGGAACAGAGGAAGAGCAGAAGCACATTTAGTTCAAATCTGTTTCACCTGAGAATGTCAAGGTTGATCTAACTCCACATACTCACCTTTGCTCCATATATCTTAATATGTTCAGAACATAGAAAAGTACAGCACAATACAGGCCCTTCGGCCTACGATGTTGTGCTGAACTTTTACCCTAATCCTAAGGTCTATCTAACCTCCACCCCTATCTTATACTATCATCCATATGCCTATCTAATAGCTGCTTAAATGCCCCTAATGAGGCCGACTCCACTACCCTCTCCGGCAATGCATTCCAGGCCCTGACCACTCTCTGAGTAAAGAATCTAATTCTGATGTCTCCCTTATATCTACCTCGACTCACTTTAAAACTATGCCACCTCACCATACGAGCAAGTCTCTAGCTGTCTACTCTGTCTATACCTCTGATCATTTTGTACACCTCTATCAAGTCACCTCTCATCCTTCATCGTTCTAAAGAGAAAAGCCCTAGCACTCTCAACCTTTCCTTGTAAGACCTTCCCTTCATTCCAGGCAACATCCTGGTAAATCTTCTCTGCACCTTTTCCAACGCCACCACATCTTTCCTGGAATGAGGTGGCCAGAACTGGACACAATACTCCAGATGTGGCCGAATCAGGCTTTTGTACAGCTGGAGCATAATTTCACAGCTCCTGAACTAAATCCTTCTATTAATGAAAGGTAATACACCATACACCTTCTTAACAACTCTATCCACCTGGGAGGCAGCTTTCAAGGAACTGTGGGCATGAACCCCAAGATCCCTCTGCTCTTCCACACTGCCAATAATCTTTCTGTTAACCCTGTATTCTGCTTTCAAGTTTGTCCTTCCAAAATGAATCACCTCACACTTTTCAGGGTTAAAATCCATCTGCCACTTCTCCACCCAGCTCTGCATCCTATCTATGTCCCTTTGTAACCCACAACAGCCCTCCGCACTAGCCACAACTTGACCCACCTTAGTATCGTCCACGTACTTGCTAATCTACCCTTCCACTCCTTCATCCAAATCATTTACAAAAAAATCACAAATAGAAGAGGACCCAGAACAGATCTTTGTGGTACACCACTCGTAACTGAGCACCCTGTTGAATATTTTCCATCCGCTACCACCCTTGGTCTTATAAGGGTCGGCAATTCTGAATCCAATCTGACATATTTTCCCCTACCTTCTGCATGAGCCTACCATGGGGAACCTTATCAAATGCCTTACTTAAATCCATGTATACCACATCCGCTGCTCTATCTTCATCGACATGTTTGGTCATCTCTTCGAAGAATTCAATAAGGTTTGTGAGGCACGATCTACCCCTCACAAATCCATGCTGACTATCATGAATCAAACTGTGCCTTTCCAAGTGAACATAAATCCTATCTCTCAGAGCCCGTTCCAATAATTTGCCCAGCAGTGACTGAAGACTAACAGGTCTGTAATTTCCAAGATTATCTCTGTTCCCTTTTTTGAACAAAAGGTCATCACCAAAGACCCTGCAATCTCTTCCCTCGCTTCCCAGAGAATACTTGGATAAATCCTATCACGCCTGGGGGACTTATCTATCTTTGAGTTCCTCAAAATTCCTTGTACATCTTCCTTTCTAACATCAGCCTGGTTCACGCTGTTCTCTACAACTAGGTCCCTCTCAGTTGTGAATACCAAAGTATTCATTAAGGGCCTCTCCTATCTCTTTAGGCTCTGTGCACAAATTCCCTTTGCAATCCTTGATTGGCCCTCCCCTTTCTCCAGTCATTCCCTTATTCCTCAAGTACGTGTAAAAAGCCTTGGAGTTTTCCATGATCCTATCTGCCAAGGTTTTCTCATGCCCCCTTATAGCTCTCCTAAGCCCTTTCTTCAGCTCCTTCCTGGATAACTTGTATTCCACGAGATCCTTTTCCGTTCCGTTTAGTTAACAGAATTTATTTATCTCAGATTTAAAATTAGTAATGGATCTAGAATCAATTTTCATTTGCAGAGGATAGTTTCAAACTTTTACGATTTTTTAAATTTGTTTTGTAAATCCATTTCTCAAAGGATTAGCTTCATTTTTTTGAGAGTACCTCTAATCCCAGACTTCATTTCCTCTCTATCCTCTTACAACAATAAAACTATGATCAAAGTCAGCCTTTTACCTTCTAAATTCCAGAAAGTAAACTTCAGTCTGTATAGTATCTGTTCATATTTTGACCCTTGGAGTCAAAGCATCATGCTAAAAAATCATTGTTGCTCTCTCTCTCTCCAGATAATATTCTGGATGTAAGTTTGCTCGCTGAGCTGGAAGGTTCATTTTCAGATGTTTCGTCACTTTTTTTTATTTGAAAAAATATACTTTATTCGTAAGATGTACAAAAAATAAAATATATTTACACACCTACCCAGTCATGCAACCCGCTCCGGGTTACCCAGGGGGTACATACACCAACTAAAGGAAAAAAACAAAGAAGGAAAAAAATACAAAGCAAAGAAAACACCCCCGCAGTCATCAACCCGCAGAGTCCCCGTTGGCCCCCTGACCAGTTGGGGAAGGCGCCAGCTGGGCCCAGTTACCAGATAGGGTTCTTTTTTCTATTCTGGACGAGGGGTTTCATACCGTGGTCTTTCCCCACCACGCCTTGGCGGCGGCTGCCCCGAGCTTTAGCGCGTCCCTCAGCACGTAGTCCTGGACCTTGGAGTGCGCCAGTCTGCAACACTCGGTCGGGGTCAGTTCTTTCAGCTGGCAGACCAGCAAGTTGCAGGCAGACCAAAGAGCGTCTTTCACTGCATTGATGGTCCTCCAGGCGCAGTTGATGTTGGTCTCGGTGTGCGTCCCCGGAAACAGCCCGAACAGCACGGAGTCCCGCGTCACGGAGCTGCTCGGGACGAACCTCAACAAATACCACTGCATCCCCCACCAGACCTCCTGCGCATAGGCACACTCCAGAAGGAGGTGATCGACAGTCTCGTCCCCCCTGCAGCCACCTCGAGGGCAGCGTGCGGTGGTGCAGATATTCCGGGCATGCATAAAGGATCTCACTGGCAGAGCCCCTCTCACCGCCAGCCAAGCAATGTCCTTGTGCTTGTTTGAAAGTTCTGGCGATGAGGCATTCTGCCAAAAGACTTTGGCAGTCTGCGTGGGGAACCACATGACGGGATCACCCTCTCCTTTTCCCGAAGGATCCCGAGGATACTACGTGCTGAACACTGCCTGATGAACTTGTGGTCAAAGGTGTTTCCTTCCAAAAATTTCTCCACGAAGGACAGGTGGTACGGAACGGTCCAACTACTCGGAGCGTTCCGTGGCAACGAGGCCAGGCCCATCCTTCGCAACACCGGGGACAGGTAGAACCTCAGTAAGTAGTGACACTTGGTGTTTGCGTACTGAGGATCTACGCACAGCTTGATGCAGCCGCACACAAAGGTAGCCATCAGGGCGAGGGTGGCGTTCGGTACGCCCTTTCCCCCATTTTCCAGGTCTTTGTACATGGTGTCCCTGCGGACCCGGTCCATCCTCGACCCCCAAATGAAGTGGAAGATGGCCCGGGTGACCGCAGGGGCGCAGGTCCAGGGAATAGGCCAGGCCTGCGCCACATACAACAGTACCGAAAGCCCCTCGCACCTGACAACCAGGTTCTTACCTGCGATGGAGAGGGACCGGAGCGTCCACCTGCCCAGCTTCTGCTTCAATTTGGTGATACGCTCCTCCCAAGTCTTAGTGCATGCCTCAGCTCCACCAAACCAAACACCCAGCACCTTCAGGTAGTCTGTCCTGACAGTGAAGGGGATGAAGGAGCGGTCGTCCCAGTTCCCGAAGAACATGACCTCGCTCTTACCCCTATTGACTTTGGCACCCGAGGCCAGTTCAAACTGGCCGCAGATGTCCAACAGCCTACTCACCGACTGACGATCGGTGCAGAAGACGGAGACATCGTCCATGTACAGGGAGGTCTTGACCTGAAGGCCTCCGCTGCCTGGGATAGTCATGCCCTCCAGGCTCACGTCCTTCCTGATGGAGGCGGCCAAGGGTTCCACACAGCACACGAACAAGGCAGGAGAGAGCGGGCAGCCCTGCCTGACTCCTGATCTAACAGGAAAACTGTCTGATTCCCACCCGTTGATCGCGACTGCGCTAACGATGTTGGCGTAGAGCAGCCAGATCCAACTGTGGATGCCCTCCCCGAACCCCAATTTGGAGAGGACGTCCCTCATGTAAGCATGAGACCCCCTGTCGAAGGCCTTCTCCTGGTTCAGGCTGACAAGGCAGGTGTCCACCCGCCTGTCCTGTACGTAGGCGATCGTATCCCTGATGAGCGCGAGGCTCTCAGCGATCTTCCTGCCTGGCACAGCACAGGTTTGGTCAGGGTGAATCACTGACTCCAGGACAGACCTGGCCCGGTTGGCTATGACCTTGGCCAGGATTTTGTAGCCCACATTCAAAAGTGAAATGGGACGCCAATTCTTAATTTCTTCCCTCTCCCCGTTCCTCTTGTAAATGAGGTTGATGATGCCCTTCCTCATGGACTTGCACATTTCCCCTGCCCGAAGCGCACTATCGTACACCTCCAGCAGGTCCTGGCCGACCAGGCCCCACAGAGCAGAATACAGCTCGATCGGTAAGCCGTCACTTCCGGGAGTCCTATTCCTCTCCAAGGACTTGAGGGCTCTGGTCAGCTCATCCAGGGATATCGGCCGGTCCAGCCACTCCCTCGTGCCGTCGTCTAAGACCTCCGTGATAGACGACAGGAACGACTCAGAGGCCGTGCTGTCCGTGGGCTTCGTGTCGTACAGTCCGGCATAGAAGGATCTGCTGATCCTCAAAATGTCGGGCCGAGACGACGTCACCAAGCCGTCGTCCTCCTTCAGCCGGCTAAGCACAGAGCTCACTTTGTGCACCTTCTGAAAGAAGGAACGCGAGCACGTCTCGTCCTCCTCCACGGAGCGGACCCTGGACCGGAAGATTATCCGGGAGGCCTCCGCGGCGAACAGCGAGGCTTGCTGACCCCTCACCTCGCGGAGGTCCTTCGTGACATCGACCCCCATCAACTGCAGAAGGAGCAGGTTCTGCACCCTGTTCTGGAGTCGTGACAGCTTTCCCCACCTCTCTCTTGCCTTCTGAACACCCTTGAGGACAAAGAACCTCTTGATGTTCTCCTTCACCGTCTCCCACCAGTCGCCTGGAGACTCAAAGAGGGGTTTCATGGTTCTCCAACCGGCGTACTCCCTCTTAAGCTCCTTGACGTTCTCTGGGATCAATAGAGTCGTGTTGAGCTTCCATGTCCCCTTGCTGGCCGGCTGGTCGTCCTGTAAGTGACAGTCGGCGAGCAGGAGGCAGTGGTCAGAGAAGAACACTGGCTCGACACCGGTGGTCCTGACCGAGAACGCCCGTGACACAAACAGGAAGTCTATCCTTGAGCGGATAGACCCGTCTGGCCGCGACCAGGTGTACCTCCGCTGCGCTCCGTCTGCAGGGGTGCTAAAGACATCGAGCAGCTTGGCGTCCTTCACCGTGCCCATCAGGAATCTGGATGTGACGTCCAGTTGACTCCCCCCACCCGCTGTCCCCACGCCGGATCTTCCATCTGCATCGATGATGCAGTTGAAGTCTCCGCCTAGGATGACCGGCCTGGACGTAGCCAGCAGGGGTGGAAGCCGCTGCAGGACGGCCAACCGCTCACTCCGTACCGCTGGGGCGTACACGATCAGCCTCAGGGGAGCGTTCCTGTAGGTGACGTCAGCCACCAGGAGGCGCCCCCCCCACCACCTCCTGAACTTGAGAGATGGTGAAGTTGCGCTCCTGCAGCAGAATAGCCAGGCCCGAGGAGCGACAGTCGTTACCCCCCGACCAGATCGAAGGCCCACAGGTCCGGGCACCGGGACCATTTCCCGTACCTGCCAAGGTGCGGTATCCCGCACTCCTGCAGAAACAGGAGGTCCGCCTCGATGGTGGTCAGGTAGGCCAACGTGGATACACATCTTGCGGTGGACCTGACATTGCGGACATTAATGCTCGCAACTCGTACCCCCATTGTGGGCAGTGACCGCAGTACCCTCCCCAAGTCCAAGGTCCAGCCCCTCCATCTGTCCCTTCATGCCCATTGCCCGGGCTAACTGCTGGACGCTCTCCGGGCTCAGGAAACCGTCCGTGCTGCCTTCCGGGTGGCATCCCCCCGTCAGGGGAACGGAAGCAGGAGGGTCCGGCTCCGGGTCAGGCTGGGGACGTGCTGTTTCCTCCTTCCAGCCTGGAAGTTCCGGGGGGCCCTCCAGTGCCCCAGCGGCACTAGGCTCGGTGTCGGAGGGAGCCTCAGGACGACTCCCGTCACCTGGAAGCAGGGTGCTGCTTTCCTTCTCCCTCGAGATCTTTAACTTCTGCTTCGGGTGGGCCCTCTCCGAATCCCCCTCGTCAGAGGAGCTCTTAAGCCCCCCTGTAGCTGCCTCTTCCCGCCTGATGGTTGCGGTTCCTGGGCCTGTCGACGCACCTTCCTCCTCGCTTTCTGGACTGTTGTCCACTCCCCTGGGTCGCCTGTCGCCGCCTCCGTCGACTCCGGGTTGTCGGGCGGGAGCGGAGCCTGCAGGGGTGCTTTGCTGGCCTCGGGCCCATCCTGCGGGGCTGGGCCCTCCTGTGCGGCCTGGCCCTCCTGCTCATTAGTGGGGTCCTTGCTGGGCCCTGGTGCCTTCCTCTCCTCTGGGGGCGCTGGCCCCGCATTGCCCCTGCCGGCGACCTGGGCGTAGGTGGTCCCCCGCTGCGGGCATGCCCTATAGAGGTGGCCCGCTTCCCCGCAAAGGTTGCAGCTTTTCTCTTGTGGGCAATCCTTTGCAAGGTGTCCCTCCTCCCTGCAGTTCCTGCAGATGGTGGCTTTGCAGTCGGCCGCCACGTGACCTGACCTACCACAGGCATGGCAGACTTTAGGTTGCCCTGCATAGGTCAGGTAGCCCTTGCTCCTGCCGATCGCGAAGCTGGACGGTGGGTGTACGACATTCCCGTCCGCGCCCATCCTCAGCGTCACCTTGACCTGCCTCTTACTCGTCCAGATGCCAAAGGGGTCCACGATGTCAGTTAGGTCCCCTTCCACCTTCACGTACCTTCCGAAGAAGGTCAGGACATCAACTACTGGAACATGCAGGTTGTACATATGTACAGTCACCATACGGCTCCTCTGCGCTGGCATCACAAACAGCGGAACAGCGGTCAATACAGAGAGGGGGCCCTCACCTCCTTTCTCATTGAAATCCTCCAGGAAGCGCTCGCGAAGCTTGGCACTCCTGAAGGTCACGTCGTAAAAACCTCCTCCGGGGAAATCCTGCAGGCAGTAAATGTCCGCAGCAGCGAACCCGCAACAGTCCAACAGGACCCTCTTCATGAAGAAGGTGCGGTCCACAGGTGCACCTTCATCCACCTTCTTTACGGAAACACGGATGGTGTTCCGGACCCCCTGACCTGGGGCACGAGCACTTGCCGCCGCCATCGTTGCAAGTTGGCTGCTCCCCTGAACCAGCGTTAGGCCGAAGCCAGCATTGAGATCCACTGGTCGCAAGGGTGCACAGCCAACCCGACGTCCTCCTTTCACCACCAAGACAGCACTCTCCTCCTCTCGGTCCACAAGAGAGTGGTTCTTTATTTTGTTCCAGATGTAAGCTGGTTCACTGAGCTTGAAGGTTTGTTCCCAGATGTTTTGTCACCATTCTAGGTAACATCAACAGAGAGCCTCCAGTGAAGCGCTGGTGTTATGTTCCACTTTCTATTTATGTGTTTAGAATTCCTTGGGTTGGTGATGTCATTTCCTGTGTTGATGTCATTTCCTGTTCTTTTTCTCAGGTGGTGGTAGATGGGCTCAAAATCAATGTGTTTGTGCCTGTTTGTCACAGTTCTTGTAAGGTAGTTTGTAAATGACGTTCATTTTGCTTGCTGTCTGCATAGGGTCTTTTAAGTTCATGAGCTGCACAAACCCAACAACACACTAAAACAGCAGCTAATGAACTTAAAAGACCCTATACAGACAAGCAAAACGAATGTCATTTACAAACTACCTTGCAAGAACTGTGACAAACACTACATTGGACAAACAGGCAGAAAGCTAGCCACCAGGATACATGAACATCAACTAGCCACAAAAAGATACGACCCACTATCACTAGTATCCTTACATACAGATGAAGCACTTTGATTAGGACAACACATCCATCCTAGGACAAGCCAAACAGAGACACGAACAAGAATTCCTAGAAGTTTGGCATTCCAACCAGAACTCCATCAACAAACACATTGATTTGGAGCCCATCTACCACCCTCTGAGAAAAAGAACAGGAAATGACATTACCAATCCAATGAAACCTAAACACATAAATAGAAAGCGGGACATAACACCAGCGCTTCACCGGAGGCTCACTGATGATGTTACCGAGAATGGTGACAAAGGGGAAACCAAGCGGAGGCTTGGAGACCGCTTTGCAGAACACCTCCGCTCAGTTCGCAACAAACAACTGCACCTCCCAGTCGCAAACCATTTGCACTCCCCCTGCCATTCTTTAGATGACATGTCCATCATGAGCCTCCTGCAGTGCCACAATGATGCCACCCGAAGGTTGCAGGAACAGCAACTCATATTCCGCCTGGGAACCCTGCAGCCTAATGGTATCAATGTGGACTTCACCAGTTTCAAAATCTCCCCTTCCCCAACTGCATCCCTAAACCAGCCCAGTTCGTCCCCTCCCCCCACGCACCACACAACCAGCCCAGCTCTTCCCCTCCACCCACTGCATCCCAAAACCAGTCCAACCTGTCTCTGCCTCCCTAACCTGTTCTTCCTCTCACCCATCCCTTCCTCCCACCCCAAGCCGCACTCCCATCTACCTACTAACCTCATCCCACCTCCTTGACCTGTCCGTCTTCCCTGGACTGACCTACCCCCTCCCTACCTCCCCACCTATACTCTCTCCACCTATCTTCTTTACTCTCCCTCTTCAGTCCGCCTCCCCCTCTCTCCCTATTTATTCCAGTTCCCTCTCCCCATCCCCCTCTCTGATGAAGGGTCGAGGCCCGAAACATCAGCTTTTGTGCTCCTGAGATGCTGCTTGGCCTGCTGTGTTCATCCAGCCTCACATTTTATTATCTTGGAATTCTCCAGCTCCCATTATCTCTGAAAATGAACCTTCCAGCTTTGCGAGCAAACTCACATCCAGAACCACAACCCGAGCTACAAATCTTCTCAAAACTGACTAGATAATATTCTGTTTACTACGGTGTAGTGTTTAGAACTGCTCACAGTACACCAGATGTGATCTAACCAGGACTTTTGACAGTTGAAACATGTACTCTAAATTAGTACATATAAAGTGTAGGAATGACCAAAAATCCTGGATTTTGCAAATAACTTTTAGAAGTTCAAAAAAAAGGCAGCTAGGCTATGCTCTGGGAAAATACACAGAGACAGCTGCCTGGAAATCTAATTCACACCTCAACTCTAAAAGAACAATTAACCACACCTAAGAAACCAATTTAACCCAGACATTGTGGAGCTTTTACAGTTACTACAACATTCAAATTCATTAATATTCATTCAGAGAAAGACCAGACATTCCACTTAATCAAGATACATTTACACCTACTCTAAACTATCAGGAAGCGAACTGCCTCAAAAAGGAACAGTAGTAACACAATGGAAGCTACAGATCTGGCATGAAGATAAGAGGCCTGCAATTTGCATATCGCCTCCAAACTCACCTGAGGGTAACAAGGTGGAGAGCTGGATGAACACAGCAGGCCAAGCAGCAACTTAGGAACAGGAAAGCTGCCGTTTCGGGCCTTGTGATGAAGCGTCTAGGCCCAAAACGTCAGCTTTCCTGCTCCTAAGATGCTGCTTGGCCTGCTGTGTTCATCCAGCTCTACACCTTGTTATGTCGGATTCTCCAGCATCTGTAGTTCCTATTATCTCTCTTACACCTGCTGGTTATCTCTCCAAAAGCTATCTACATGGTTACCTCTGGAAGAGGGATCCAAGAGAATGATTCAACCCAAAAGCTTAATACATTGGTGGACAAGTTGTTGAAATTGAAAAAGGAATTTGGGATCCAGGGCTTTAAAGGTAAAAGCATGAAGTACAAAAATGAGGAAGTTATAGAGATCCTTTTCAAGATATCAGGCCTCTACTATTAATATCTCCTGATCCAGACACTATATTTTCAGAAGGGCGTCGAGGTTTTGGAGGGAATGCACAGAAGATTTAAAAGAATGATTTTGGGAATAAGAAACTTCAGTTACAAAGATAGATTAGCAAAGCTGTGGCTGTTCTTAATAACGTTGTTGGGGGAAGGTTTGATAGAGTTAATCAAAATCTTAAAGGATCTGAATAGACTTGACCAGAAAAACTTCTTCCAGTGGGGTAGAGTCAAGAACCAGAGGACACTGATTGAAGGTGAGTGGCAAAACAATCAGAAGCAACATCAGCAAAATTTTTTTAAAAAATCAGCATATGTTTGAGTTCTGAAAAGCAGTGTGTGAGACAGTATGGAGCCAGATTCAATTCTTGCTTACAAAAAGAAATTGGATGATAATTTGAAAAAAAAACTTTGCAGAGCCATGGAAAATAGTTCAAGAACCAGTCAGAACACAGAAAGCCAAACAGATTCTTTGTTGTAAATGTTCTGTGATTCAATGATAGATTGTAGGATTCTCAAAAATGTACAAGAACTAGTCGAACTTGGAGTATATACACCTACAGATCCCATGAATGTACCAAGACATGGATAGGTAAAGTAGCCAAGACGACAAAGAACAATACAGCACAGGAACAGGCCCTCCGGCTCTCCAAGCCTGTGCCACCACATTTTGTCCTTCCATACTAAACTGTCTTCATTTACAGGATCCATATCCCTCTAGTCTCTTCCAATTCATGTATTTGTCTCGGTGCTTCTTGAATGCTGCTATTGTGTTTGCTTACACCACTTCCTCTGGCAATGCTTTCCATGCACTCACCACACTTCGTGTGAAAAACTTGCCTCACACGTCTCTTTTTAAACATTCCCCCCCCCTCGCACCTCAAACCTGTGCCCTCTTAGCAATAGGCCCCTCAACCCAGGGAAAAAGCATCATATTTTCCACTCTATCCATGTCATTCAGAATCTTATAAATTTCTATCAGCTTGCCTCTCAACCTCCTACGTTCCAGGAAAACAAACCCGGTCTTTCTTCTTGCTAAAATCCTTGAGACCAGGTAACATCCTGGTAAATGTTTTCTGGATCCTCTCCAAAGCATCTACATCCTTCTGGTAGTGTGATGATCAGAATTGTAAATAATATTCTATGTGCGGCCTCACTAAAGTTCTATAAAACTGCAGCATAACATCTATCTTTACAGTGAATGTCCCTTTCAATGAAGGCAAGCATGCCATAAACCATTTTTACAACCTTATCTCCCTGTGCTGACACCTTCAGTGATCTGTGGACCTGCAAACCCAGATCTCTCTGCATATCAATACTCCTAAGAGTTCTGCCATTCACTGTATAATTTCCACTTTTACTTGACCCCATGCCTCCAACTGATCTTTATTCTGCCGTATCCTCTGACAATCCTTCTTGCTATCTGCAACTCTACCAATCTTTGTTTTGCCCACAAACTCACGAATTAGACCAGCCATGTTTTCCTCCAAGTCATTTATATAGATCAAAAACAGCATAAGTCACAGCACTGATCCTTGAGGAACACTACTATTCACAGCCCTCCATTCTAAAAAGCATCTTTCCACCATTACCCTCTGCCTCCTATGACTAAGCCAGTTCATTATCCATTTTGTCAGCTCACCCAATACCATATGACTTCCCCTTTTGTACCAGTCTGCCATAAGGGACCCTATCAAAGGTTTTACTGCAGTCCATGTAGAATACATCAACCATTTATTCCTTATCACGCATCTTCGTCACCGCCTCAAAAAACTCAATCAAGTTAGTGAGGCATACCCTCCCTCCACACAAAACCATGCTGTCTATCACTAATAGGTCCATTTGCTTCTGGGTCTATATTGATCTTGTCCCTGAGAATCTATTTCAATAATTTCTCTAACACTGATGTGAGACCGACAGGTCTGTATTTTCCAGGATTATCCCTGCTACACTTCTTAAACGATGAGACAACACTGGCTATTCTCCAGTCCTCTGGTACCTCACCCGTGGCCAAAGAGGATACAAAGATGTTTGTCAATGCTCAAGCACTTTGTTCTCTTGCCTCCCTCAATATTCTGGGATTGATCCCAACAGGACCTAGGGACTTCTCCACTCTAATACTTCTAAAGATGCATGACACCTCTTCCTTTTTAATAGCAACCTGGTTAGAAACTCGATACTCCTTTCCCTGAGATCATCCTCCACCAATTTCTTCTCTTTGGTGAATGCTGACACAAAGTGTTCATTTAAAACCTCACCTACCTTTTCTGACTCGACACATAGATTCCCTCTTTTGTCCTTGAGTGGGTCAACCCTTTACCTGGCCACCCTCTTGCATTTTATATACGTATTTCCTTTAATCCTGTTTGCTGATGGCTTTTCATGACCCCTTTTAGCATTCTAATTCCTTGCTTAAGTTCTTTCATAATATACTTCAAGGGTTTTATCAGTTCCCACCCTCGACCTTACGCATGCTTCTTTTCTTCTTTCGGACCAAGGTCATAACATCCCAAGTCATCCAAAGTTCATGTAACTTGCCATACCTATCGTACACTCTCCCAGGAACATGCTGTTTCCGAACTCATATCAACTGCCGTTTGAAACACTTCCACAAGTCTGATGTGGGAGTTGCCTCCAATCAACATTGTCTAGTTCTTGCCTAATGTAGCTATACTTCACTTTCCCCCAAAGAACTGCTGTTATCCCTATCCATGAGTATCATAATACTCACAAACTGTGGCCACTATTCCCGAAATGCTCCACCACTCAAACTTCACTCACCTGGCCAGGTTTATTTCCCAAATCCAGGTCCAGTATAACCCCTTCCCTGCTTGGACTGTTTACATATTGTATCAAGAATCCCTCTTGAATGGTCCTTACAAATTCAGCTCCATCCAAGTCCCTAGCACGTAGTCTGTCCCAGTCAACAGAGGGGAAGTTAAAATCACCCATCATAACAACCCTGCTGTTTTAACATCTTTCCAAAATCTGTCTACATATTCTCTTGTCTATCTCGTGTTGGCTTTTGGGAGGCCTGTAACATACCACCACAACTGTGATTTCACCTTTCTTAATCCTGAGTTCTACCCATATTGCCTCACTGCACAAGTCCTCTGATGTATCCTCCCTCAGTATTGCTGTGAGATACTCCTTTACCAGAAATACAATTCCCCCACCCACTTTACCTTCCTTTCTATACACCTGAAACATCTAAATCCTCGTGTTACAAAGTTGTGTAGAGTGTGTGGACCCTTTAAGAGACAAAGTGTTCTGCTAAGTTTAGAGATTTACACAAAAAATGTCTCTATGTAGCTGAAGATGTACAGTCAGTTATAAAATGGAAACATGTATTGAATGGCTGTGTGATTGGAAAGCTGAGGCTTGTTTTGATGTTTTGGCAATTAACTGGAATCAGCCAATTAATTTGAACCAAGCACTTAGCAATTTAAAGTGAATTGAATTTAAATCTGATAGTTTTGACAACCTTGGATTAATGTTATTGTAAGAAAATTGATCTATCATCCAAGGTATATAAGAAGAGGGTTTTTGAAAATCAGGGTGACAGCGAGCCGCCATCCGAGTATAAACACCTTGCTCTCACAAAAATTTGCTAAGCTCTCTAAGAAATCACCATCCTATCAATAAAAGGTACCATTTTTAGCTCAGAGTGTTCACAGAAGAAATTATGGAGAAAACATCCCCGACAGCAGGATCAGCAAAAGAAAGGTGTTCATGACTTGAGTACAGTGGAAAAGGCAGAGCATTCTGGAAGATAGTCTCTCAAAGCCCACAGAGAATGTAAGTTTTAATTTGTCTTTTTCTCACGACTTGGGTTACATATGTAGGAATTTGTGTTTATTAGAATCGCATTCTAATAGAATTTAGTTCAGTCAGGGAATAGTTAGTACTTAGAGGGAATTTGTTCAGTTTGTTAGTAATTCTATAAATTTGTTCATTGTTAGTGTTAAATAATTAACTTGTTGCTAGTGACTTACAAAGTGGAGATCAAGGATTTTCTTTCTTTGAACCACTCATAACAGATTACGAGGGGTAAGGTAAGCTTCTCTAGATGTTTCAGATTTAATTAGTAGAAGGAAACCTCTACTCCCGTCATGATAGATTGGGGCTTGTGTTTTGGTTTAATTATCAAAGGTGTTCAACTTTCCCCCCATCAAAACACTGGGACATGTCCTTCTTTCAGCCAAGTCTCTGTAATTGCAATAACATCAAAGTTTCAAGTATTAATCAAAGCTCTAAATTCCTCTACCTTCCCTACTATATTCTCGCATTGAAATACATGCATTTCAGACCAACTTCCCTGCTCTTTTCAGCAGCATTTCCCTGCCTGTTCTTGATCTTAGTAATGTTCGCCTTTGTTTCCAACTCTCCCTCAATTTCGGCATCTATCACCCTAATCCACTGGTTCTCACTCCCAAGCTACACTAATTTGAACCCTTCTGAACCACTCTCTCAAGGATCCTCCAAGGACATCAGTCCTGGTCTTGCCCAGATGTAACCCATCCAATTTGTACAGGTCCCACCTCCCCCAGAACCGGTCCCAATGCCCCATGAGTCTGAAACCCTCCCCCTCACACTATCTTTTCAGCCACATGTTCATCCTATATATCCTGCTATTCCTACTCTGACTAGCTTGTGGCATTGGTAATAATCCTGAGATAGCTACCTTTGAGGTCCTATATTTCAATTTTCTTCCTAATTCTTTATATTCTGTTTTTAAGACCTCATTCTTTTTTCTTACTTATGTTGTTAGTAGCAACATGTACCATGACTGCCAGCCTCCTCCTCCAGTATCCCTGCAACCACTACATGACATTCAGGACCCTAGTATCAGGGAGGCAATGTACCACCCTGGACTCTCATTTATGGGCACAGAAATGCCTATCTATTCCCTTTACCATTGAATTCCCTATAACTGTTAGCATTTCTATTCCTGGATGTGAGTTTGCTCGCTTAGCTGGGAGGTTAGTTTTCAGACGTTTTGTCACCATTCTAGGTAACATCATCAGTGAGCCTCCGATGAAGCACTGGTGTTATGTCCCGCTATTTATCTGAAACTATATTTTATTCTAAACAGATAAATAGAAAGCAGGACATAACACCAGCGCTTCATCGGAGGCTCACTGATGGTGACGAAACGTCTGAAAACTAACCTTCCAGCTCAGCGAGCAAACTCACATCCAGAAACTCAACCTGAGCTACAAATCTTCTCAAAACTCGCTATTTCTATTCCTATGTCTCCCTCCCTCTGCAGCAAAGCCAACCATGATGGCATGAATTTGGCTGCTGTTATCCCCTGACAGGCCATTCCTTTCAACAGTATCCAAAACAGTCTGTCTATTTCACAGGAGAATAACCACAGGAGATTCCTGCACTGCCTGCTTAGCTATTTTGCTCTGTCTGGTGGTCACCCATTCCCTTCCTGCCTGTCGAGTCTGAATCTGCAGTGTGACCACCTCTCCATATGTTCTATCGACTACACTCTCCATCTCGTGAATGCTCCACAGTGTCTCCAGATGCCACAGCTACTTCAAAACTTGGGCTTCCTTTATTGGCAGAGTTTTATGTATAAGAGCAGGGAGGTTATGCTACAAATGAATAAACTACTGATTAGTTGT
Source organism: Stegostoma tigrinum (assembly GCF_030684315.1). Taxonomy (NCBI): domain Eukaryota; kingdom Metazoa; phylum Chordata; class Chondrichthyes; order Orectolobiformes; family Stegostomatidae; genus Stegostoma; species Stegostoma tigrinum. The sequence goes on from NC_081370.1 coordinate 17,125,874, forward strand.
CATTAGTGTATTACATACAGTTACAGAAACGTTGTGATTGGACTGGAAACAGTACAGGAAAGATTCACAAAAGTTTTATCAAGGGTGGAAACATTTATGAGGGTTGACTGGATAGTACGGATTTTGATTCTCTGGAAAAGAGCAAACTGAGGGAGAATTAAATCATGGGCTTTTATTTAAAATGATATGGTCACAGAATTAAAGATGAGTCGAGGAGAAAGTTTTCTATTAGAAGATCATGGAAGTCTGGAGCTCCCAGGGATAGCAGAAATTCTCACTGCATTAAGAAATTACCTAGATACACATTTGGAGTGTGGTAACCTACAGGACCGGAGGGTGGTTTTTGATTGAATAGCTCATATTTATGTCAGCAAACACCATGAACAAATGGCCACCTTCTATGCTCTAAATACCTCTTAAATCTACTTCTAAGAAATGCTGGTTCCTCAGTTCAGGATTAGTACTTAAAACATAGGACTGTACAGCTTGGGAACAGGCCCTTTAGTCCATGATTTTTGCTGCACATGCCACTAAATTTAACTAATGTCTTCCGCCGTTGTACCATATCCCTCCATTCCTTGGATATTCATGTGCTTATCTAAAAGTCTCTTATATGCCCCTATTGTGTCTGCCTTCCACCACCACTACTGGTAGTGTGTCCCACACTCCTATCACTCTCCATGTAAAAAAATTTACTCCTCACATCCCCTTTGAGCTTTCCCCCTTTCAACTTAAACACATGCCCCCTTGTTTAAGGCATTTTAACTGTGAGAAAAAGATTCTGACCATCAACTCCATTTATGCATCTCATAATTTTATAGACTCATATCAAGCCTCCCCAGTGTCCTCTCCACTTCAAAGAAAACAACCGGAGTTTTCTAGCCTCTCCTTATGGTTCATACTTTCTAATCCAGGCAACATCCTGATAAACCTCTCCTGCACCTTCTTCAAAGCATCTACATCCTTCCTGTGATATGGCAACCAGAAATGAACGCAATACTCTTAACTGTGACCTAACCAAAGTCTTATAAAGCTACAACATGACATCCTTACTCTTGGACTCAGTTCCCCGACCAATAAAAGCAAGCATGCCATACGCCTTCTTTACTATCCTATCTACTTGTGTGGCCACTTTCAGGGAGCTTTGGACTTGGACCCCAAGATCCCTCTTGTACATTAATGCTGTTCAGGGTCCTGCCATTACAGGATTCTTGTGCCCAAATATTTTAAGTCAGATCCTATGGGCATGTGGAGATAGTATACTTGATGAAAAATGTGGTTAAGAAAAGTTGCTGATTGACCTTTATGGCTTGAGAGAACAGATCTTCAAATTACTTGTGTGATTACTTTGGAGTTTTAAAAAGAAAATATGCTTAAAACAAAATTTTTCTCACTAGTAGAGGTTTTCTGTCTGAATCCTTTCAGCTTTTGAGCTATCAAATCTCATCTCAACTATGTATTAAAGAACTGTCCCAATTTTGCTAATCTATCTTAATAACTTAAATTTCTAATTCCCAAAATCATTCTCTTAAATTTTCTCTGCATCATCTTCAAAATCTACTTATCCTTCTGAAAGTGTGGTGTCTCAAACAGGACATATCAGTTGCAGAGGCCGAATATTTTGAAAAGGGTCACCATAACTTCTTTAGTTTTATCCTTCATAGTTTTACTAACAAAGTCAAGAATCCCAATGCCTTCCTCACATTCAACAATTTGTCCACACATACATTCAGGTTCCTATGCTCCTGGAAGTCCTTCAGAATACCACCCTTTTTTTGTATTGCAAATCTTCTTTCCAAAATGTATAATTTAACTGTATGGCCAAGGTTTGTCCTAACTCAATCTACAAATTTGTTGATGACACCATTGTTGCAGACCAAATCTCAAACAATGACAGGTCAGATTACAAGACAGAAATAGGGTGCTTGGTGGTATGGTGTAAAGATAATAATCACTCCCTTAATGTCAGCAAAATGAAACAACTGGTCATTGACTTCAGGAAGCAACGCAGAAGGCACCCCCTGAGAAAAACAACAAGAAATGACATCACCAATGCAGGAAATGACATCACCAACCCAAGGAAATCTAAACAGACAAATAGAAAGCGGGACATAACACCAGTGCTTCGTCGGAGGCTCACTGTTGATGTTACCTAGAATGGTGACAAAACATCTGGGAACAAACCTTCAAGATCAGTGAACCAGCTTACATCTGGAACAAAATAAAGACCCACTCTCTTGTGGACCGAGAGGAGGAGAGTGCTGTATTGGAGGTGAAAGGAAGACGTCGGGTTGGCTGTGCGCCCTTGCGACCAGTGGATCTCAATGCTGGCTTCGGCCTAACGTTGGTTCAGGGGAGCAGCCAACCTGCAACGATGGCTGCGGCAAGTGCTCGTGCCCCAGGTCAGGGGGTCTGGAACACCATCCGTGTTTCCGTAAAGAAGGTGGATGAAGGTGCACCTGTGGACCGCACCTTCTTTGTGAAGAGGGTCCTGTTGGACTGTTGCGGGTTCGCTGCTGTGGACATTTACTGCCTGCAGGATTTCCCCGGAGGAGGTTTTTACAATGTGACCTTCAGGAGTGCCAAGCTTTGCGAGCGCTTCCTGGAGGTTTTCAATGAGAAAGGAGGTGACGGCCCCCTCTCTGTATTGACCGCTGTCCCGCTGTTTGTGATGCCAGCGCAGAGGAGCCGTATGGTGACTGTACACATGTACGACCCGCATGTGCCAGCAGTTGATGTCCTGACCTTCCTTGGAAGGTACGTGAAGGTGGAAGGGGACCTAACTGACATCATTGACCCCTTTGGCATCTGGACAAGTAAGAGGCAGGACAAGGTGACGCTGAGGATGGGTGCAGACGGGAACGTCGTACATCCACTGTCCAGCTTCGCGATCGGCGGGAGCAAGGGCTACCTGACCGGCTGACTGCAAAGCCACCATCTGCAGGAACTGCAGGGAGGAGGGACACCTTGCAAAGGATTGCCCACAAGAGAAAAGCTGCAACCTTTGCGGGGAAGCGGGCCACCTCTATAGCGCATGCCCGCAGCGGGGGACCACCTACGCCGAGGTTGCCGGAGGGGCAATGTGGGGCAGCCCCCCTGGAGGAGTGGAAGGCACCAGGGCCCTGCAAGGACCCCACTAATGTGCAGGAGGGCCAGGTCGTGCAGGAGGGCCCAGCCCCGCAGGATGGGCCCGAGGCCAGCAAAGGACCCCTGCAGGCTCCGCTCCCCCCCGACAACCCGGAGTTGACAGAGGCGGCGACAGGCGAGCCAGGGGAGTAGACGACGGTCCGGAAAGCGAGGAGGAAGGTGCATCGGCGGGCCCAGGAACCACAACCATCAGGCGGGAAGAGGCAGCTACAGGGGGGCTATAAGAGCTCCTCTGACGAGGGGGATTCGGAGAGGGCCCACCCGAAGCAGAAGTTAAAGATCTCAAGGGAGAAGGAAAGCAGCACCACGTTTCCAGGTGACGGCAGGCATCCTGAGGCTCCCTCCGACACCCAATCACGTGCTGCCGGGGCACTGGAGGGCCCCCCGGAACTTCCAGGCGGGAAGGAGGAAACAGCGCGTCCCCAGCCTGACCCAGAGCCGGACCCTCCTGCCTCCGTACCCCCGACGGGGGGATGCCACCCGGAAGGCAGAATGGACGGTTTCCTCAGCCCGGAGAGCGTCCAGCAGTTAGCCCGGGCAATGGGCATGAAGGGACAGATGGAGGGGCTGGACCTTGGACTTGGGGAGAGTACTGCGGTCACTGCCCACAATGGGCGTACGCGTTGCGAGCATTAATGTACGCAGTGTCAAGTCCACCTCAAGATGTGTATCCACGTTGGCCTACCTGACCACCGTCAAGGCGGACCTCCTGTTTCTGCAGGAGTGCGGGATACCGCACCTCGGCAGGTACAGGAAATGGTCTGGCGCCATTAACTGTGGGCCTTCGATCTGGTCGGGGGGTAACCACTGTCACTCCTCGAGCCTGGCTATTCTGCTGTGGAGGCGCGACTTCACCATCTCTCAAGTTCAGGAGGTGGTGGGGGGGGCGCCTCCTAGTGGCTGACGTCACCTACAGGAACGCTCCCCTGAGGCTGATCAACGTGTACGCCCCAGCGGTACGGAGTGAGCGGTTGGCCGTCCTGCAGAGGCTTCCACCCCTGCTGGCTACGACCAGGCCGGTCATCCTGGGTGGAGGCTTCAACTGCATCATCGATGCAGATGGAAGATCCAGCATGGGGACAGCGGGTGGGGGGAGTCAACTGGACGTCACGTCCAGATTCCTGATGGGCACGGTGAAGGACGCCAAGCTGCTCGACGTCTTCAGCACCCCTGCAGACAGAGTGCAGCGGAGGTACACCTGGTCGCGGCCAGACGGGTCTACTCGCTCAAGGGCAGACTTACTGTTTGTGTCACGGGTGTTCTCGGTCAGGTCCACCGGCATTGAGCCGGTGTTCTTCTCTGACCACTGCTTCCTGCTGGCTGACTGTCATTTACAGGACGACCAGCCGGCCAGCAAGGGGACGTGGAAGCTCAACATGACTCTGTTGGCCCCAGAGAACGTCGAGGAGCTTAAGAGGGAGTACGCTGGTTGGAGAACCGTAAAACCCCTCTTTGAGTCTCCGGGCGACTGGTGGGAGACGGTGAAGGAGAACATCAAGAGGTTCTTTGTCCTCAAGGGTGTTCGGAAGGCGAGAGAGAGGCGGGGAAAGCTGTCGCGACTCCAGAAAAGGGTGCAGAACCTGCTCCTTCTGCAGTTGATGGGGGTCGATGTCACGGAGGACCTCCGCGAGGTGAGGGGCCAGCAAGCCTCGCTCTTCGCCGCGGAGGCCTCCAGGATAATCTTCCGGTCCAGGGTCCGCTCCATGGAGCAGGTGCTCGCGTTTCTTCTTTCAGAAGGTGCACAAAGAGAGCTCTGTGCTTAGCCGGCTGAAGGAGGACGACGGCTCGGTGACATCGTCCTGGCCCGAAATTTTGAGGATCAGCAGATCCTTCTATGCCGGACTGTACGACACGAAGCCCACAGACAGCATGGCCTCCGAGTCGTTCCTGTCGTCTATCACGGAGGTCTTAGACGACAGCACGAGGGAGTGGCTGGACCGGCCGATATCCCTGGACGAGCTGACCAGAGTCCTCAAGTCCTTGGAGAGGAACAGGACTCCCGGGAGCGACGGCTTACCGGTAGAGCTGTATTCCGCTCTGTGGGACCTGGTCGGCCAGGACCTGCTGGAGGTGTACGATAGTGCGCTTCGGGCAGGGGAAACGTGCAAGTCCATGAGGAAGGGCATCATCACCCTCATTTACAAGAGGAACGGGGAGAGGGAAGAAATTAAGAATTGGCGTCCCATTTCACTTTTGAATGTGGGCTACAAAATCCTGGCCAAGGTCATAGCCAACCGGGTCAGTCTGTCCTGGAGTCGCTGATTCACCCTGACCAAACCTGTGCTGTGCCAGGCAGGAAGATCGCTGAGAGCCTCGCGCTCATCAGGGACATGATCGCCTACGTACAGGACAGGCGGGTGGACACCTGCCTCGTCAGGCTGAACCAGGAGAAGGCCTTCGACAGGGCCTCTCATGCTTACATGAGGGATGTCCTCTCCAAACTGGGGTTCGGGGAGGGCATCTGCAATTGGATCCGGCTGCTCTACACCAACATCGTTAGCGCAGTCTCGATCAACGGGTGGGAATCAGACAGTTTTCCTGTCAGATCTGGAGTCAGGCAGGGCTGCCCACTCTCTCCTGCCTTGTTCATGTGCTGTGTGGAGCCCTTCGCCGCATCCATCGGGAAGGACGTGAGCCTGAAGGGCATGACTATCCCAGGCAATGGAGGCCTTCAGGTCAAGACCTCCCTGTACATGGACAATGTCGCTGTCTTCTGCACCGATCGTCAGTTCGTGAGTAGGCTGTTGGACATCTGCGGCCAGTTTGAACTGGCCTCGGGTGCCAAAGTCAATAGGGGTAAGAGCGAGGTCATGTTCTTCGGGAACTGAGACGACCGCTCCTTCATCCCCTTCACTGTCAGGACAGACTACCTGAAGGTGCTGGGTGTTTGGTTTGGTGGAGCTGAGGCGTGCACTAAGACTTGGGAGGAGCGTATCACCAAATTGAAGCAGAAGCTGGGCAGTTGGACGCTCCGGTCCCTCTCCATCGCAGGTAAGAACCTGGTTGTCAGGTGCGAGGGGCTTTCGGTACTGTTGTATGTGGCGCAGGCCTGGCCTATTCCCTGGACCTGTGCCCCTGCGGTCACCCGGGCCATCTTCCACTTCATTTGGGGGTCGAGGATGGACTGGGTCCGCAGGGACACCATGTACAAAGACCTGGAAAATGGGGGAAAGGGCGTACCGAACGCCACCCTCGCCCTGATGGCTACCTTTGTGTGCGGCTGCATCAAGCTGTGCGTAGATCCTCAGTACGCAAACACCAAGTGTCACTACTTACTGAGGTTCTACCTGTCCCTGGTGTTGCGAAGAATGGGCCTGGCCTCGTTGCCACGGAACGCTCCGAGTAGTTGGACCGTTCCGTACCACCTGTCCTTCGTGGAGAAATTTTTGAAAGGAAACACCTTTGACCACAAGTTCATCAGGCAGTGGTCAGCACATAGTATCCTCGAAACCCTTCGGGAAAAGGAGAGGGTGGATCCCGTCGTGTGGTTCCCCACGCAGACTGCCAAAGTCGTTTGGCAGAATGCCTCATCGCTGGAACTTTCAAACAAGCACAAGGACATTGCTTGGCTGGCGGTGAGAGGGGCTCTGCCAGTGAGATCCTTTATGCATGCCCGGAATATCTGCGCCACCGCACGCTGCCCTCGAGGTGGCTGCGGGGGGTCGAGACTGTCGATCACCTCCTTCTGGAGTGTGCCTATGCGCAGGAGGTCTGGTGGGGGATGCAGTGGTATTTGTCGAGGTTCGTCCCGAGCAGCTCTGTGACACGGGACTCCGTGCTCTACGGGCTGTTTCCCGGGACGCACACCGAGACCAACATCAACTGCGCCTGGAGGACCATCAATGCAGTGAAAGACGCTCTTTGGTCTGCCTGCAACTTGCTGGTCTGCCAGCTGAAAGAACTGACCCCGACCGAGTGTTGCAGACTGGCGCACTCCAAGGTCCAGGACTACGTGCTGAGGGACGCGCTAAAGCTCGGGGCAGCCGCCGCCAAGGCGCGGTGGGGAAAGACCACGGTATGAAACACCTCATCCAGAATGGTAAATAGGGCCCTATCTGGTAAGTGGGCCCAGCTGGCGCCTTCCCCAACTGGTCAGGGGGCCAACGGGGACTGTGCGGGTTGACGACTGCTGAGGTGTTTTCTTTGCTTTGTTTTTTTTCCTTCTTTGTTTGTTTTTTTCCTTTAGTTGGTGTATGTACCCCCTGGGTAACCCGGAGCGGCCTGCATGACTGGGTAGGTGTGTAAATATGTTTTATTTTTTGTATATCTTATGAATAAAGTATATTTTTTCAAATAAAAAAAAGGTGACGAAACGTCTGAAAACTAACCTTCCAGCTCAGCGAGCAATCTCACATCCAGCACCACAGCTTGTTTTGGCAACTGCTCCTCCCAGGACCATAAGAAACTACAGAGAGTTGTGAACTCTGCCCAGTCCATCACGCAAGCCAACCTTGCACCCACTGACTCCATCTATATTCCTCGTCACCTCGGGAAGACAGCCAACATAATCAAAGACCCCTCCCATCCTGGGTATAATCCCTTCCAATCTCTTCCATCAGAGTTGAAGGTACAAAAGTTTAAATACACACACCAACACATTCAAGAACAGCTTCTTCCCACTGTTAGAGTTTTGAATGGACCTCTCAAATTTTGAACATAATATTAATCTCACTGTTTGTGCACCTTCTCTGCAGCCAGAACATTGTATTCCTTCAGAGGAAATGGGAACTGCAGATGCTGGAGAATCCAAGATAACAAAGTGTGGAGCTGGATGAACACAGCAGGCTAAGCAGCATCTCAGGAGCACAAAAACTGACGTTTCGGGCCTCGACCCCTCATCAGAAAAGGGGGAGGGGAAGAGAGTTCCGAAATAAATAGGGAGACAGGGGAAGGCGGATTGAAGATAGACAGAGGAGAAGATCGGTGGAGAGGAGACAGACAAGTTAAAGAGGAAGTTAAAGAGGCAGGGATGGAGCCAGTAGACATGAGTGTAGGTGGGAAGGTAGGGTGGGGAGGTAGGGAGAGGATAGGTCAGTCCAGGGAGGACGGAAAGGTTAAGGATCGGGATGAGGTTAGTAAGTAAGAGATGGGGGGACGGCTTGAGGTGGGAGGAGGGAATAGGTGAGAGGAAGAACAGGTTAGGGACGCAGGGACGAGCTGGGCTGGTCTTGGGATGCAGTAGGGGGAGGGGAGATTTTGACGCTTGTGAAATCCACATTGATACCATTGGGCTGCCAGGTACCCAAGCGGAATATGAGTTGCTGTTCCTGCAACCTTCGGGTGGCATCGTTGTGGCACTGCAGGAGGCCCAGGATGGACGTGTTGTCTAAGGAATGGGAGGGGGAGTTGAAATGGTTTGCCACTGAAAGGTGCAGTTGTTTATTGTGAATCGAGCATAGGTGTTCTGCAAAGCAGTCCCCAAACCTCCACTTGGTTTCGTCAATGTAGAGGAGGCCACAACGGGTACAGCGGATGCAGTACATCACATTGGCAACTGTGCAGGTGAACCTCTGCTTGCTGTGGAAAGTCTTCTTGGCGCCTGGGATGGGGGTGAGGGAGGAGGTTGGGGGTGAGGGAGGAGGTATTGGGGCAAGTGTAGCACTTATTGCAGTTGCAGGGGTAAATGCCGGGTGTGGTGGGGTTGGAGGGGAGTGTGGAGCGGACAAGGAACTCACCCCACACACCCCATCCATGCAAAAGCCGCCAAAAGAGAATCCCCCTCGTCCTCACATACCACCCCACCAACCTCTGGATCCAACACATCATCCTCCAACACTTCCACCATCTGCAATCCAACCCACCACCAAAGACATTTTTCCATCCCGACCCTTGTCTCCTTTCGGGAGGGACCACTCTCTCCGTGACTCCCTTGTCCACTCCACACTCCCCTCCAACCCCACCACACCCGGCACTTTCCCCTGCAACCGCAGGAAGTGTTACACTTGCCCCCATACCTCCTCCCTCACCCCCATCCCAGGTGTCAAGAAGACTTTCCACATCAAGCAGAGGTTCATCTGCACAGCTGCCAATGTGGTATAATGCATCCACTGTACCCGTTGTGGCCTCCTCTACTTTGGGGAAACCAAGCGGAGGCTTCGGGACCGCTTTGCAGAACACCTATGCTCGGTTCGCAACAAATAACTGCACCTCCCAGTCGCACACCATTTCAACTGCCCCTTCCATTCCTCAGACGACATGTCCATCCTGGGCCTCCTGCAGTGCCACAATGATGCCACCTGAAGGTTGCAGGTACAACAATTCATATTCCGCTTGGAAACCCTGCAGCCCAATAGTATCAATGTGGATTTCACAAGCTTCAAAATCCCCCCTCCCCCGACTGCATCCCAAAACTAGCCCAGCTCATCCCCACCTCCCTAACCTGTTCTTCCTCTCGCCTATCCCCTCCTCCCATCTCAAGCTGCACCCCCATCTCCTATCTGCTAACCTCATCCCGCCTCCTTGACCTGTCTGTACTCCCCGACCTGACCTATCCCCTCCCTACCTCCCCACCTATGCTCACCTCCACTGGCTCCATCCCCGCCTCTTTAACTTGTCTGTGTCCTCTCCATCTATCTTCTCCTCTATCCATCTTCAATCTGCCTCCCCCTCTCTCCCTATTTATTTCAGTATTCTCTCTCCTCCCCCTTTTCCGATGAAGGGTCGAGGCCCGAAACGTCAGCTTTTGTGCTCCTAAGATGCTGCTGTGTTCATCCAGCTCCACATTTTGTTAATCTTACATTGTATTCCTTACTTTGTTCTCTTAGACTTATACATTTGCATGGTATGATAGGCTTGTACTGCATGCGAAACAAAACCTTTAACTGTGCCTAGGTACTTGTGACAATCATAAATCAAATCAAAAATGCTTTTAAAAATTTCTCAAGTCTCAACATTAATTTCATTTGCCATATCATTACACAGTCCACCAGACTGCCTAAGTCCTCTTGGAGTATATGATTAACCTATTCATAGTTCACAATACTTGTAAATTTTTTATCATTAGCAAACTTTGAAATTATGGTTAATACAGAAGAGCAAATCATGTACACAGATCAAGAGAAGCCAAAGTCCTAATACCGATCCAAGGGGATACTTCCTCTACTTCAAAACAACAAGTTCACAACTATTCAGTTTTCTGTTATTCAGTGAACTTGAATCCATATTGCTTGTTACTAGCTATTTTAATCTATTGGCAAGTTATGATATAGCTTTCGGACAGGTAAAACTTGAATTCAGACCTTTTAGCGCAGAGGCAGGAACACTACCGTTGCATCACCAGAATCCATGTGTGCTACTGTACCTTTTATTCAATTGGCTTCAACATCACTAACAAGCTCATTTTATAGCATTTTATCAAATGCTTTTGGAAGCCTATGTACACCACTCCAACTGCACTGCCTTGAACCATATTCACTGTTAACTCATCAAAAAGCTCCAAAAAGCCATTTAAACATAATATTTCTTAAACAAATCCATGCTGGCTTTAATTAATTCACATTTGTCTAGTTTTTTTTTTCTAGTTTATCTTTTCTAAAAGCTTTCTCACCAAGGTGAACATGACTAACCTGTTGCTAGATATAACCTCACTGCATTATTTTTGCAACAAGGATTTAAAATTTTGCCCTCTGAGGAAGATCGGAAGACAATGGATTGTACTGTTGTGATTTCGATCTCTACTTGCCTCAGTATCCCATGATGCATTTGATCAATCCCCAGTGACTTAGCAAATTTCAAATCTTTCGAAGATCTCCAATTTATCAGATTTTAGTTCTACAGCATGCCCTTAGTCTTCTTCTTGGAATTGGTTTTTCACTCCCTATTTTACCTTTTTTTATTTGAATGCACACAGAAGACTTCTGGATACCCTGTTATATTAACTTGTTCTTCTCATACATTCTCTTTGCTGATTTTACTTCTTTGTAAATTTCCCATGTGGGTGATCAATATTTCTAGGTTCACAATGATATCATTAACCTAACGCTTATGATATGGTTCTTCTCCTGCTTCATCTTACTCTTATGGAAATTGATATGACAGTGTGTAGTTAAATTAATGGAGCAATACATAGAATCACGTTACAGATGAGCAACAGATGAGCACAGGCTGAAAATAACGGTAGCATAATATGATAGGTTAGTCAAATCACGTGATACATGAGTATTATGTTAAAGACAATGGTGGCATGATGTGATAGGTTCAATGTAGAGTAGAAGACCATTGCGGCAGAAGATGATTAGTTTAGAAAGACAACACAAGCTAATGTGATTGATTATGCTAATGACAGCAGATAAGCATGGCAACTAGAAAAGTCAAAAGTAGCAAGCCCCAATCAATCGGGGGCAGTCAGGAAACCATTTTTCTGATTGTCACAGCTTTTGTTTGCAAACAAAAGCTTAAGTCCTTGAGGAATTCTCTACATCTCCTGGTATTTTAAACAGAGAATTGGGAAGGACCTCTCCACCACACTCTCTACCTCCAATATTCTTAACTCTGGCTCTATTTGATTTATAGTACACCCTTATAAGAATGTATCTTGACTATAAAGAATATTATCATTTTTCAGGGCAGTTTCGTATTTAATTATAGCTGTTCTGTCGTATTAGATTCCAAAGTACCAAGGTCAGATCCATTCTCAGCTCTTTGAAAATGCCTTCCATTAACTAACTTTTTTCTCTAAATTGTTCTTCTTCCATTTCCATACCTGATGTAAACCTCATGACTGGATCATGTTCAGCCTCGTAGATTATAGACAGAATTTTCTGCAAAGATGTTCTGGGGGGTGGAGGTGATTAACTCCAACAACAACAAATCCCTTTGTGCTGGGTATGATTTTCATCAGCGGAATGTTTATCCTGATTTCAAGTTTCCTTTTTACTGAGGTTGTTGACTTGTTCACCAACCTGGCTTAGTTTCATTTAGATGTTTTGTCACCATGCTAGGTAACATCGTCGGTGTGGCCTCCAATGAAGCGATGTTGTTCTACTCTGCTTGGAGTTTACACTGTCCAGTCCGTAATGGGGAGAAGTTCATTTTCAGTTTTGTTCTGTAAGGGTTTGTATATGGGGTCCAATTCTATATGTTTGTTGACTGCATTATGAGCTGAGAACCATACCTCGAGGAATTCCTGTGCATGTCTACGTTTGGCTTGGGCTACTATGGTTACGTGGTCCCAGTTAAACTGATGGCCTTCATTGTCCAAGTGTACTGATATTAAGGAAAGTTTGCCATGTCATTTTGCTGCTAGCTGATGAATAGGGTCTTTAATCCTTATGAGTGTTTGTCGTAGACTGGCTTGTGCGCTACCATGATTCCTAGTGCTCATAAGAGTCTTGTTGTCAATGTTGTCATGTTCTTGATGTAGGACAGTGTAGTCAGTGTTTTAGGGGGTACTGTATCCTCTTGTTATTGTCTATTTAGTAGGCACCTGTGGATGAAGTTGCAGGGATATCCGTTCATAGCGAAGATTTTCTATAGGTGCTCTTCCTGTTTTCTGCATAGTTCTCGCATGTTGCAGTGAGTGGTGGTCCATTTAAATAGGGTCCTAACACAGCTTTGTTTGTGGACACTGGGGTGGTTGATGTGGGAGTTGAGGATTTGGTTAATGTGCGTTGCTTTCCTGTATACTGACGTTTGGAACTCCGCACTGGTCATACATTCAACTCTGACATCCTGACATGGAAGTTGACTGTTTTCTTCTTCTTTTGTGAATTTAATCCCAGTGAATATGTTGTTGATGAGGCGGTGGGTCTCTTCTAATTTGTTGCATTTAATAATGACAAGTGTGTCGTCTGCGTACCGGATCCAGTGTTTAGGTTGAATGAGGGGGAAGGTGGTGTGTTCTAGTCTTTGCATGACTGCCTCTGCGATGAGTTCTGAGATGGGTGATCCCGTCAGTGTGCCACTGATCTGCTTGTATGCTTCACCATTAAAGACGAAGTGTGGGGTGAGGCACAAGTCTAGTAGTTTGACTATGTTGTTACAGTTGATGGTCTGCATTCCTGCTTTCTCCAGTAATGTGGCCAGTGTTTCTTTGGCTAGTGGGATGTCAATTGACCTGAATAATGCTTAGAACAAAGCCAAGGATGGTTGAAGGATTGTTGCACTTCTAAAGAATTAACTTACCCAACATTTACAACATCACTGTAAGTGCAGTTTATACAGCTGCTTGTTCAAGCAGCTTGGGAAGTCTAGTGACATACAAGCTGGTGCCAAAAGGACTGTGTAGGAATGGTGATTTTGACACGTTGCTGGTCTGTGAAAAGGTGACCAGTTATCAATGAGGAAACACCTCCCTTCTGAAACTAACTATGTGATTGGCTTCCAGGTAGTTAAACAACTTTGGAGCGTGCATTTTCAGATCAGTAGATGTTAGATCTCTGGAAGGGAAGCAGTAAAAGGCAGCTCAAGCCTGAAGTTAGCTGGTTTATTTGCCTTCACCAGCTGATTGTAAACTATGACTTGTAAGCAGTAAGTCAGAGATTTTTATAAGTGTGAATGAGTCAATTTGTGCCTCCTGCAAATAAGTAAAAGGTCAAGGAGCAAGCTTCTGATCAGCTAAAGGATTTTATCAGCAAGCCTTGTAGACAGGGACCATTGAACTGCTTTCTTTGTTTTCCCTCCACCAACATCATCAATCTTTTTCATCTGTCAACAGGTGTGTATGGGGAGTTCTATGAATAGGTCAGAGTGTTGACTGGTACTTTTATGGCTATGGTTCATAACTATTATAGTCATTCTTGTTAACTACAGACATCTGGTTCATGCTCTCAGCTAACCTGGGCCAGAATAACAAATAAATTGGAGAATTCTATGTAAAAACCGAAAGAACTGCAGACGCTGTAAACCAGGAACAAAAACAGAAGTTACTGCACAAGCTCAAGTCTGGCAGCATCTGTGGTGAAAAATCAGAATTAATGTTTTGGGTCTGGTGACCCTTCTCCAGACCCTTTCTCAGTGTTGTTGCTATTGTTGTTGTTGTGGAGAATTCTATGTACTTTTACAAATCCTTAACTTTTGTGACAAATCTGGGATTAGTTAAACTTGCTGTCCAGTGCATCATCCCACTAATACTTAATAAAGTGAAGCCTGCCTTTAATTACATCACCATAGAAGCACTAGAATTGGAAGCATTTTCGAATTCTGCAAAGGAAGGCCAAGATCCTGGTTAAGAGGGAATATAATACATGTGTAAAATAGCAAGGAAAATAAGAGCTGCTGTTGACATGTAAGAAGGAAATGATTTGCAAAGACAAATGGGGCAATTGCAGAGATAGACAGAAGTTAAGTGAGAAATTGTGGACAAAATTGGCTGAATTATTACATTATGTCTGCCTTCAAGGAGGAGGATCTGAGAAACCTACCAGAAATACTAGCAATCTAAGGTACTGGTGCGAATGAGGAACTGCAAGAAATTAGTAAAAACGTATTGGAGAAATTACGACAAAGTTAACAAATCACCAGGACCAATAATCTACATCCCAGCAAGTTGAAAGTGATAGCTATAGATGTGGTGGGCACTTTGGTGATTCTGGAATGATACCTGAAGATTGAAGGGTTAGAAATCTACCATTTTAGAAAGAGAGAAGCGAGGAATAAAGAGGACCATACCCTTGTTAGCCTAATGTCAGTGGTAGGCAAAATACTAATATGGATTATAAAAAATGTGATAACGAAACACCTGAAAAGATTGAATAACTGGGAGAGCCAGCATGCTTTCATGAAAGAGACATCATGTTTCACAAATTTGTGGAGCTTTTTGAAGATGGTACCATCACATTAGATAAGGTGGAACAGTGAATTTGGTCATGGGATATTTAGAAAATGCTCAACACAATTCCACTCTGGCAGTTAGAAAATAAACTTAGGTAGGGCATAATATACTGCCATGAAGTGAACAACGATGAACAGAAAGAAAGCAGCAATTAGGAATAAATGGATAATTTTCAGATTGGCAAACTGTGACTTGTGGGGTATTGCTGGTGGTCAAGAACGTGGCAGATGGAATATAATACGTATAAGTGTGAGGCTATTCACTTTTGTAGAAGGAACAGAGGTATAGAGTATATTTAAATGTTAAGAGATTGAGAAGTATTTAAGTCCATACTTAACAGGAAGTGAGCATGCAGGTGCAGCAAGCAATTAGAAAGGAAAATTTTATGTTGGACTTGATTGTAAGAGTATTTGATTAAAGTAATAAAGATGCCTTGCTGCAATTGTACAGACCCTTGGTGAGGCCACAACTGGAATGCTGTGTGCAATTTTGGCCTGCTTACCTAATCAGAGGCAAACTTGTCAAAAACAAAGTTGTGCGGAAGTTTATGAGATTAATTCCTGGGATGGCAGAACTGCCTTATGAGTTGCAACTGATAAGACCGGGCAGGTAATTTCTGGAATTTAGAAGAATAATAGCTGATCTTTTTGAAACTTACACCACCTTAAGAAGGTTAGACAGGATGGATACAGAAAAGATGTCTTCTCTGGTTGGGTATCTAGAACTTGGAGGGGCACATTCACAGAATAAGGGGCATGCCATTCTGGACTGGAATGAGAATTTCTTCTGTTCAGAGTCTTTGTTAATCTCAGTCATAATGTTCAAGGCAGATCAATTCACTTCTTGATATCAATAACTCGAAGGTATATGGGAATAGTGCAGGAAAACAGCATTGAGGTGGATGATCACCCATTATCTAGAATGGCAGAGCAACCTTGAGAGTACAAGAGATGGTCTCATTGTGCTCCTATGTTGTTTTTATTACCAGGAAGTCTAACTGCAATAAGAAATGTACCTGATGTCACTCAGAACTTCCTCAGAACAGTTCTGAGAAAGGGTCACTACACCCAACATGTTAACTCTGATTTCTCTCCACAGATGCTGCCAGACCTGCTGAGTTTTTCCAGCAATTTCTGTTTTTGTTCACTCAGAACTTACTTGTTGTTAAATCATAACATTTTTTAGAACTGGAATGTATCTTTCTGTTAAGAACTGAATAGCATCTCGCATTTTAATGATTATTGTATTGTGTACTTGTCCACCTGGAGTTTGCATACACAGCCATAAAAACATAACAAAATGCAAAGGAACTTCCAACACAATTCACTATAAAGAATTTCTAACTAGATTGTGACTAGAAGAACTTGCTCCCCCCTAGACTTCCCTCCCCAATTCTTGGGTTCAACTCAACCATGAGAAATATAGTGAGGTTGTGGCTTAACATGTAGTATTATCTATCTATCCAGTAAATACAAATTCAACAATATCCTAGTCTATGCAGGAGAAAAAAAAAGTTAGATGACTTTTGTGCATAAAAATAAAGTATGTAAGAACAATGGGTCTTAATATAAGGAGACAGCTCAGATGAATAATTAAGCCTTAAATATTTAATCCAATCAAAAGTTTTGCTTCAAGATGTAAGATCTAACTTTGCTCGTGATACATTTCACACCTAGTACTGGTAAAAACAAATAAGTTTAAATGTATTAAATGAACCTATTTCCTAAATAAGCAAATTACTGTTTAATTTGTTTCAGTTTCTTGTTTTACTTCGTGACTCCGTATTTTATTGAATATTAACTGATCTGCTAATCTATCATAATACTTTGTATCCTTTATCAGCATAATTTTAAGATTGTCTGTTTACTCACCCAGCTCTTTAATCGCTTCTTGATGATTCCGCTCAACAATATTCCTCAGTTGCTTAAAAGAAATTACATTTTGGATTCAGTATATCAAAGTTAATGATCTTATGATCATTTATTTCATCAATTTTCTCATGTCTCGCTTTAAGGTATACACTCTAGCTAAGGTACATTACCCACCTGACATTTTGCACACTTTACCAATCTGCCATACTACCCACTTGCCCACTTACTAGACGTAGTTACTTTCTCTCATTATTTGACAAAAGAGGTTTTAGGATGTTTATGTTTATTAATGGAATATGGCGGTTCACATCATTAAAAGTGTGTGTGGCTGCTGTGAAAATGTATTCCAATGCTCTCTGCATGATTTGCTGGACTGCATCTTTTGGAGTGAATTCTACATCAGAATACAGGCCCAAAAAAATCACAGTATGTAGGTAACTTATTGTCTGATCTGGGTCAAAAATGTGGATATTCAATTAGATTGGAAGATTTGCAGAGATAATGGGAACTGCTGATGCTGGAGAATCCAAGATAACAAAGTATGAAGCTGGATGAACAGAGCAGGCCAAGCAGCATCTCAGGATCACAAAAGCTTACGTTTCGGGCCTAGGCCCTTCAGAGAGCTCTCTGATGAAAGGTCTAGGCCCGAAACGTCAGCTTTTGTGCTCCTGAGATGCAGCTTGGCCTGCTGTGTTCATCCAGCTTCACACTTTGTTATCTTGGAAGATCTGCATCAATGGTTTATTCCTGCAATCCTTTCATCAGAACTGGAAAAAAACTAGAAATGAACCAGGTTTTGAGGAAAGGGTGGATAGGATAAGGACAAAAAGAAAGGCCAGTGATAAGGTGAATATTAGAAGAGACTGAATGATGTAAGAGTTAGTTTCCAAGGGCCAAAGTGAATGGTGCTGTGCCCAGAAATAAAACAAAAGGGCTTGGAGCACATGTAATGATGATCAAAACAGAAATCCAATCAGTCAAGTGTAGAAAAGGAAACAAAATGGAGCAGTGGTAACAGCCTGATGTGCGAAATACAGTACAGAATATAGCCTGAAATTGTTGAACTCAATGTTGAGTCCAGAAGTTTTATAATGTCTAATCAAAAGACATGTTGTTCCTCAAGTTTATATTGAGTTTTACTGGAATGTCACAGTCATCAGAGGACAGAAATGTTAGTGCTACAGCAAGATGGAGAATTAACTTCAAATTTGATTTATTATAGATCAGGAATAAATGTAACTCCATGAGTACAGAACTATCTGGACAATGGGATTTATTGGGTGTTACATTAGGAACAGCAGAGTTTCACATGAATTAAAGTTTATGGAGGGGAGGAAAATGGGGAGGCCATGGGAGAACACTGAATAATTGAGCCCAGAATTCATAAAAGCAGGGATGATGAATTCAGCTGTAGATGGGCTAAAGCAGAAGCAAAAAAGGATGAAAATACAAAGGTTGAAGTATGCAGCCTTAGTGATTGAGAGATCATGAGTAAAAGAAGTGCAGGAAAAGAACCACAGTGAAATAGGAGGTGAGGCTGTACGCACTGTTTCAGTCCAAGACTGACCAAGGATATGATGGAATCGATCAGAGCTGTGAAGAAAGCAGCTAATGTATGGCTTTAGAAGGCTTAATGGCCAGGAAGGAAATGATGACAAGTAACATTCTAGTCTAAAAATTGAAACATCCTCTATCTTCAATGGAGTAAGTCCATGTAGTCAAAACAGCAAATTTAAATTAAATCATGGTTCTGGATGGGAAAATTGTCTTTGCAAAACAATAGTGCTCTTCTTACAAAATGTAGATTTTTACTTGAATGCTATCTCTAACTCATAACATCAGTCACTATAAATTTTTCCATTGGTTAGTTTGGTGTCAAGTTAAAGTAAGTACACTATATTGTGTGAGGACTAAATAAAAAAGATAAAGTCACCAGAGTCACACACTCGTATTGGAGAAAGACAACTGGTGGTGTTTTTACCTGAAAGTCACAACGCCTTAGGCATGGGGTCAGATGAGAAGGCAAGTCCTTCATGGTGTGGCCAGCTCTTCACGGTAACATCAGCAGGAGCAGAAATTGAACCTATACTATTGGCATCTCTGAACAACCACTCAGCCAAATCAGCTAACCAGCCTCAATGCACTAAGTGTAACAAATGCAGGATTTTCTACACTTCAGTTAAAATGTGCAAAATACTCCAAGTCACAAACAATTCAGTCTTTGGTTTTGCTCAAGAAGACTCTAAGAATGTGAATGTGAGATGTTTATTTGCTTCAGACGGGCTGAGAGAATGAACCCACTCAATTTCCTCCCCAGTTCTCCACTAACAACAAATGCCAGTCCTCAGCTGATGAAATAAAGGGAGCATTAATTACACTGGGTACAGTACAACATTCCTGTTGTAGTTCTTCAGACTTCTACTCCAAAACTGAATCACACCTCTAGCAAAGTTGCTACAGCACAATAATAGCACTGCAATCAATGGTTTGAAATGCCCACAAAAGGTTGTTGCGTTGGTTGCGTAATATATAGTTCTTTCTTATATTACCATTTTTTGGGAACATTGGTCATAAACTGGATCCTCTGTGGACAACTTTCATCCTAGTCTGTGAAAGGTGTAAAATGTGCAAATTAAATAGAAGGTAGGAATTTGAAGTGGCTGGTTTAAGTCATTATGGTGACACATTAATTTCACTTCAGGGTATTGTGATGATGCAGGGTGTTGTGGCAAGAAGAGGTGTATTTTATCCTTATTTTTGGAGCGATTTTAAGGCAGAGGTAATGACCTGGCTCGTGAAGGTCCATGAAGTAAAAAGCATGGGAGGCCTTTGGGCTTTTTTTTTTAAATGTTGGAACAGTAGAAGTAGCCTGGATGAGTGTGGCCAGCTCTTACAGAGCAGGATTTCTAGATTTAGTTTTTAGCTTTGAAATTCAGCAGTTGCTGTTGGGAGTCTCAGCGGAGTTAGGAGACCCTGTAAATGTCAGCTGGCTACTACTATCTCTGAGTTTTCACCTGATTGTTTTTTCTCTCTGCTGCTGGATTTCATGAGAGACGATCTGTTTCTGACTTTGCCTTTTTGCCAAGTGGTGTGTTCATGAAATGTTACAAAATTGGAATAGTTAATTGGTAATAATCACTGTATCTATTATTCTACTGAGCTTTCCAATAGAGGCTTATTCTAAGTCCTTCTTTCTTTTTCTTTGAATAAATTGTTTTTAGTTTAATGCTGAGTAGTTTGACTAGTTGAATTGCATAGTTAGTTGAATTGCATCTGGAACACAGTAGTTTATATTTGCCTTTAAAATAAGAAAATGTTAGGGTCTAGGCTACCTTCTTGAAATATTTTGAAGAGGATCTGGTCTGGTCCACAACTAAACCAACGAAACAGAGATAACAAAGTGTGTAGCTGGATGGACACAGCAGGCCAAGCAGCATCTCAGGAGCACAAAAGCTGATGTTTCAGGCCTAGACCCTGGCTCAACTGGATCAGGTGATCACTGGGGCTATATTAAGTCATTACTTTTATTTTATTCAAACAATTTGAGTTCAAGAAAACTCCCTGTAATTAAAATAAGACGATGGAAATCAAATTTTGATAATTTATTTTTTACCACTACCATAATACCTCCCTGTCATGAGGAAAGAACTCAAAGAATATTTCTCCTTTTTGTTTAGGGTGAGCATTCTGTCACAAGGTTAGTATGAAGTAACGATACAGAACATGATGTAAGAATAACGGTCGGATTTGATTTCTGGGCTGTGCCATCTTTCCAAGTTTTAACTCCACTCCCTCAGCAGTAGACTAGACTCAAGCATTTTTACAACTTTGATTCTAGGTTGTCATGTGGCGGCAGTCTAATGTTTGACTCTTGCAGGTTGCCTGGACTGGCATCTCACTTTCATTTAACTTTGAATCAACTCAAGTTGATAAGTTAAAGATTGAAATTTGCTTCTGTGCCTTTGACGTTTCAATGAGTAACTGTGTTTCTACCTTATTTACATGCTCCTGGTGATCTCCAAGAGATGTGAGGTATGTTTACTCTTCTTAACTAGGAAAATGGGTTTTCCCCAAACATGTTCCACTTTTCCTGGAACACTAAGCTCCTTGGGTGGATGTTCAGCTTCTGCCATATTCCTCTGTAGCACTTCCACTCAGTGAACGTGCAGCTTCAGTTTCTACGGGCCTCCTTCAAATTCACTGTTAAGGAGATGTACGGCTCTACCCTGCTATCTGCTGTCACTTTTTCTGGTATTTTTTGCTATGTTATTTGGCTATTGGTCCAACTCTGGAATTATTTTTAACTCCTTAGGGCTCTGCTCTGATTTTGAGCCACAAGCGGGTCCCTCGCTGACTGTTAACCTATTTATTTTTTTCAAATCAATCTGTTCAAGGATGTTATTACATACCTCTAGAGCAGGTGGGGCTTGAACCCAGGTCTCCTGGTTTAGAAGTAGGGGTACTCCAACTGCACCATAAGAACTCTTTCAGTCTGCGTTGTTATTTTAATCAACCTGCTCAGATATGTCATTACACACCTCTGCAGCAGGTGGGCTTGAACCTGGACAATATCCAGGCTTGGACTGACAAAAGGCAAGTAACAATCATGCAAAAAATAAAAATCAGGTAATGGCCATCTCCAATAAGAGACAATCTAACCATTATTCCTTTACATTTAATGGTGTTACCATCAGTGAATCCCTCACTATCAACATTCTAGTGGCGACCATTTACTAGAAACCCAAGTGGACTTGCCATATAAATGTAGAGGGTACAAGAGCAGGTCAGACACTAGCAACACTGCAGCAAGTAACTCATTTCCTGAACCCGTCATCTACTAGGCATGTTTGAAGAAATACCCCCACTTACCTGGATGGGTGCAGCTTCAATAACACTCAAGAAGCTTGACACCATATAGGACAAAGCAGCCCGCTTGATTGGTATCACATCAACAAGCATCCACTCCCTTCACTACTGATGTTCATTAGCAGCAGTGCTGAATTATCTACAAGATGCCTTGCAGAAATTCACCAAAGATCCTTAGACAGCACCTTCCAAACCAACAACCACTCCATCTAGAAGGACGAGAGTGGCAAACATGGGGACTCCATCATTTGCAAATTCCCTTCCAAAACACTCAACATTCTGGTTTAGAAATGTATCGCCATTCTTTTACAGTTGCTGGTTCAAAATCCTGGAGCTCCCACCCTAACAGCATTGTGGGTCTACTTATAACATAGACTGTAGCAGTTCAAGAAGGCAGTTTATCACCACTTCTCAAGGGCAACTAGGGAAACACAATAAATGCTGCCATGTCTGACAAGTGAATATTAAAAAAAATTGAATATTTCAGCCCACAAGTCTAAACTTCTCCCTTCTCAACTCAAGCTGTCATAAGTGAAATTCCCCTTTTTTCCTCCCCTTTCCTGGAATTATCTGTTGCCTTGCTTGCCTCTTTCTTTGTTCTGTTCCAGGAACTGTCTTTCCTTTCTTTGCACTGGATTCAATTCTATTCTCTACTCCTGCAGTATTGATTTGTCTGTTTCACTGCCCTTAGTCTATACCGCTGGAAATTTCACAACCCGTTTTGTAATTTTTGCTTTTTCTAACTTTCAGGCAGAGCCCCACTCCCAAGTGCTTAGATACCCTTCTTAACCTTCCAAGCTCTGTGCCCTTAATTTTTTATAAGTTAAGAGGCAGAGTCAAGGCAGGAGAACAAAATACTAATGCAAGAAATGAGAGTCAAAAGATGGCAGGAAGGGACAGAGATAATAATCCTAATAATACACCAACAATCAAAACTAGATGTTACAAAGATAACAAAACAAAATTCAAGACTCTGCAACTGAATGAAATCACAAAGAAAATAAATTGACAGTGCACACAAACCTAAATAAATGTGATCTGATAGTCATCACAGAGACAATGATTCAAGATTACAAGAACTGGGTTCTGAATACTGAGGGGTATTTGACAGTTGAAAAGAATAGGGCAATAGGTAAAGCAGAAAGGCAATATATTAGTTAGGAATGGAATTAATGCAACACCTAGAGAGGCCCTTAATTCAGGAGATCAGGATGCAGAAATGAATTTGAGTGGAGTTGAGGAATAATAGGGAAAAGAAGCAACTGGTGGAATGATCCAGTCTACTTAACAGAAATGACAATGTAGGAAGAAATATACAAAAAGAAATACTGGGTGTTTGTGATGAAGGGATTGCAATAATTATGGGTGACATTTAACAACATATAAACTGAAAAAAAATCAGATTGACAATGGTAGCCCAGATAAGGAGTTCATACAATGCTTTTAAGACAGCTTCTTACAGCAGTGACTGGATTAGCTCAGGAACCACTCAGGAAGCAGATTTCACGAGACTCGAAGTTATGTGCAGTGACAAGATTAATTAATGACCGCTGAATAAAAGCTCTCCGAGCTCGCAACAACCATATCTTCATGAATTTTGCATTGAGTTTGAAAAGGAGAAAAATGGATCTAAGACTAGTATTTTCAAC
Organism: Stegostoma tigrinum; assembly: GCF_030684315.1. Classification (NCBI taxonomy): domain Eukaryota; kingdom Metazoa; phylum Chordata; class Chondrichthyes; order Orectolobiformes; family Stegostomatidae; genus Stegostoma; species Stegostoma tigrinum. The sequence goes on from NC_081370.1 coordinate 17,149,177, forward strand.
TTACATAAAAATGACTATGTCACCATAAAAACTAAACCAGCTAAAGTGAACTAGGATACTCAGCTAAAGAATGATGAATTTGGAAGCAGTGGCAGATATTTAAGGGAACGTTTCAGAATTCTCAAAATAAATACACTGGGTTTATTGAGAGTAGCACCAACATTTATGGTCAACAAAGTAGTTAAGAAAAACATCAAACAATGAAAACCCATAAAATGATGCAAGGGTAACTTAAGGCCTGGATGATTGGACAGAATCTAAAGAATGGCAGAGAATTAGGGTTTCAGAAGAAGCTATCTATACATGTAAAAACAGACACCAAGAGTTTTTACAGATATTTAAGAAAAAAAAGTGTGTACTGTGTGTGTTTGATCTCTAGGGTCAAAATGAGTTGTTAATAATAAATAAGAAGGAACTAGTGCATGGAATGAACAAATACTTTGCTCTCTTCATGACTAAAGATATAAAACAATCTTCTAGTAATAGCTGGTTCAGAAAAGAATGATGGCTGTATTTGAATGTCCTTGTTATTAAGAAGTTACTTTAGCAGTCCATGTTCAAATGCAGCGAAATCTGGACAATGTCCCTTGAGAGGCAGTGACCATAACAAGATTGACATTACCTTGCAATTTGAGAAGGAGAAGCTGGAATCAGATGTAATGGTACTACAGTTAAATACAGGCAACTACAAAGGCATGAGGGAGCTGCTAACCAGAATTGACTGGGAGAGGAGCCTAGTAGGAAAGACAGTGGAACACCAATGGCAGGAGTTTCTGTGAGTAGTTCAGGAGACACAGCTAAAATTCATCCCCAGAAAAAAGCATACAAAATGGAGGATGAGGCAACCATGGCTGACAAGGGAAGTCAGGGATAGCATAAAATCAAAAGAGAAAGCATACAATGTGGCGAAGGGCAATGGGAAGCCAGAGGATTTGGAAGCCTACAACAATAAACAGAGGACATCGAGAAGAGAAATAAGGAGGCAACAAATTAAGTATGAGGGTAGGCTAGCCAGTAATATAAGAAAAAGGTCGCAAGAGTTTCTTTAGATATGTAAAGGGCAAAAGAAGACATTGGGCTGCTAGAAAAATGACACTGCAGAAGTAGTAATGGGGAACAAAGAAATGGCGGAGGAACTCAATAAGTACTTTGCATCAGTGTTTACAGTGGAAGACTCAAGTATTCCCTGAACAATTCAAGACAGCTGCGGGGTGCAGGTGTGTGTGTGTGCGTGTGTGTGTGTGTGTGTGTGTGTGTTTGTGTGTGTGTGTATGTGTGCGCATGCACAGACATGAGTATGGTGGTCAGCACCAACGGAAAAAGTGCTAGAAAAACTGAAAGGTCTATAAGTGGATAAATCGCCTGGACCAGATGGGCTACACTCCAGAGTTCTGAAGGAGATAGTTGAAGAGATAGTGGAGGCATTAATGGTGATCTTTCACGAATCACTGAAGTCAGGGAGGGTTCCAGAGGGCTGTAAAATCACTAGTGTAACCTGCCCGTTTAAGAAGAGAGTAAGGCAAAAGCTGGGAAGTTATAGGCCAATTAGCCTGACCTCAGACGTTGGTAAGATTTTGGAGTCCATTGTGAAGGGTGAGATTTCTGGATACTTGCAAGTGCCTGGTAAAATAGGGAAAACTCAGCACGGTTTCATCATGGGGACATCATGCCTGACAAATCTGTTTGAATTCTTTGAGGAGGCAACAAGCAAGTTAGTCAAATAAGAGCCAATGGATGTTATCCACCTGGACTTCCAGAAGGCCTCTGACAAGGTACCGCACAGGAGGCTGCTGAATAAGACATGGGCCCATGGTGTCAGAGGCAAGGTACCAGCATGGATAGAAGATTGGCTGTCTGGCAGAAAGCAGGGAGTAGGGGTAAAAGGATATCCTTTCTCAGGACAGCAGCCAGTGGCTAGTGGTGTTCCACAAGTGTCAGTGTTAGGACCACAACTTTTCATTTTACACATTAAAGATCTAGATGAAGGAACTGAGAGCATTCTGGCTAAAACTGCAGATGATACAAAGATAGATGGAGGGACAAGTCGTATTGAGGAGGCAAGGAGGCTGCAGAAAGATTTAGGATTATTAGAAGTGTGGCCAAAAAAATTGGCAGCTGGAATACAATGTGGGAAAACATGAGGTCATGCACTTTGGTAGGAAGATTGGAGGCACAGGCTATTTTCAAAAAAATGGAAAAAATTCAGAAATCTGCAAAAGTCCAGGATTTTCTTAAGGTAAACTTGAAGGTTGAGTCATCAGTTAGGATTACAATGTTGGCATTTATCTTGAGAGGGCTAGAGTATAAAAGCAGGGATGTACTTCAGAGGCTTTATAAACCTCTAGTCAGACCACATTTACAGTATTGTGAGCACTTTTGGGCTCCATACCTCAGAAAAGATGTACTGGCCCTGCAGCGAGTACAGAGGAGGTTCCTCAAGAATGATCCTAGGAAGGAAAGGCTTAATGAATGAGGAACGTCTGAGGACTCTGGGTCTATACTCAATGGAATTTAGAAGGTTGGGGTGAGGGATCTAATTGAAACCTATAGAATACTGAATGACCTGGAGAGAGTAGACATTGGGAAGATGTTTCCATTGGCAGGAGAGACTAGGACCCATGGGCACAACCTTAGAGTAAAGGGAAAACACTTTAGAATGGAGAAAAGGAGCCAGAGAGTGGTGGAACTGTGAAATTCATTACTAACAGAGAGTTGTGGAGGCCAGGTCATTGACTATATTTAAGACGGAGATTGATAGGTTCTTGATTGTTAAACAGATCAAAGGTTACGGGGAGAATGGGGTTGAAAAACTTATCAGCCATGATTGAATGGCGGAGCAGACTCGATGGTCTGAATGGCCTAATTTCTGTTCTTATGCCTTACAGTCTTATTTAGGCTGACAAGTGCTAAATAACATTTTCACTACATAAGTTTCATGTAATGACCATTTCTAACAACACTGCCACTTGATTTTGAGTGAGTGACTTGGAGAGGAACTTGAAGGTAATGGCGTTCCCATGTATCTGCTGCCTCATCCTTCTTAATGGTAGTGGTCATGGATTTGGAAGGTGCTGTCTGATGAGCCTCATGAATTTTTGCTTTGTTCTGCAGATGGTACACACTGCTGCTACTTAGTATCAGTGGTGGACGGACTAAATGTTTGTGAAAGTGTGCCATTCAAGCAGACTACTTTGTCCTGGATGGTGTTGAGCTTCTTGAGTGTTGTTGGAGCTGCACTTATCCAGTTAAGTGCAGAGTATTCATTCATACTGCTGAAATGCGCCTCGTAGATGGTGGACAAACTTTGGGTGGCCAGGATGCAACTTACCCAGCGTGTCCAGCGGAGATTCACATGGATGATCCCTGGAATGGTAGGTTTAACGTATGATGAACGGCTAAGAATCCTGGGATTGTACTCAGAGTTTAGAAGGTTGAGGGGAGATCTAATAGAAGCTTACAAGATAATGTATGGCTTAGAAGGGGTGGACACTAGGAAGTTGTTTCCGTTAGGCGGGGAGACTAGGACCCGTGGGCACAGCCTTAAAATTAGAGGCGGTAAATTTAAAACTGAAATGAGATGACATTTCTTCAGCCAGAGAGTGGAGAGTGGTGGGCTTGTGGAATTCATTGTCACAGACTGCAGTGGAGGCAGGGATGTTGGATGCCTTCAAAGCAGAGATCGACAAATTCTTGATCTCAGAAGGAATCAAGGGCTACGGGGAGAGTGCAGTGAAGTGGAGTTGAAGTGCCCATCAGCCATGATTTAAATGGTGGAGTGGACTTGATGGGCCAAATGGCCTTACTTCCACTCCTATGTCTTATGGTCTTACCCACTGCAAGGTTCTGAGCCTTTCATCTGCTCTTGTAACCACAGTATTTATATGGCAGGTCCAGATCAGTTTCCCCAAGGATGTTGACAGTGGGGAATTTAGTGATGGTAATGCCACTGAATATCAAGTAGAGTTATTGGTAGACTTGGGAGGTAGTGTGTGCTGGTGTTTCTCAAGAATAGATTCTGGACCACTTCTACTTCTAATTTTTTTAAAAGACCTGAAGTTTGTTGTAGGGACCAGTGTTATTTAGTTTGAAGTTTACATGTAATTTGGTAATGCAGTAGATAATGGAGAGAATTTGTTAGGTGTCGAGGAGGGTTTTTTGAAACAGTATATTTATAATCCAATGAGGGAGGGGGCGTTATTAGACCTGATGTCGGGAAGTGAACCAAATCAGCCAAATGATCAAAATTTCAGTGGGGGAGCATTTTGGGAATAGTGATCATAATTCTGTAATTTTTTTGGATTCTTATGGATATGGACAAGAGGAGACATCGGATGAAGGTGTTAAATTGGGGAAGACCAACAATAACTGAATTAGGCAAGAATTGGAGAATATTGATTGGGAATGGCTGTTTGAGGGTGAATCCACATTTGATGTGCCAGTATTTTAAGGACCAATTGATTAGAGTTCATGAAAGGCACAGTCTAGTGAAAATTAAAGACAAGAATACCAGGATTTGGGAACCTTGGATGACAGGGGAAATTATCAGCTTAGTCAAAAACAACGGAAGCATACCTAAGATCTAAATAATTAAAAACAAAGACCTTGAAGAATATATAAAATTTAGGAAGAGGCTCAAATAAAGAGTTAGGAGGGCTAAAAGGGGCTATGAAATGTCCTTGACTAGAAGGGTTAAGGATAATTCCAAGGCATTTTTTTACACATATTAGGGGCAAGAGAGTACCGGAGGAAAGAGAAGCCCATTCAAGGATGAACGAAAGAGGTTACATGTGGAGCCAGTATCCACCAAAGAGACGGTCATAAGGGATTTTGAGGTTAGGAAAAGATGTGTGAATACTCTCAAGCAGGTCAACATAATGGAGGAGGAAGTATTAGGCGATGTTGAAGAAGCTGTTGGAGAAGCTGAGTGACAGGATTTATTCACATTTGGAAGCAAATGGACTTGTCGGTGATAGCAGGTTTGGCATATCAGATTTTATATCTAGAACTCAGCTTCTAATGAATGTTCTCCCAGAGCAACCTGAAGTGTGACAGTGTTGCACGAAGTAGTCTGATAAATAGAGTCTGAAATAAAGCATAAATTGAATCTTTAACATTTACTGTAGAAGAATTGAACATTTCTTCCTGACATAAATTGCAGATTTAAAATGTAATGCGGTGACAAGAAATTTTGGAAATGGCTAAAGTTAAAGCATAATGTAAATCAGTGTTCAGGTGATAAAAACAGCTGTCCATTATTATGCAGAAATGTTATTCAAAATATTAATTTGCTATGGCATTGGTCAGACATGTTCTTGTTCTAAAGGACGCTGCCTAGAGCTGCAGACATTGCATGTGCAAAGAACACAAGCTGTCTGAATAGTGTCGCAGAGTGTGCACTGTTTTCAGAGAGAGAGCACATCACTCAATTTGTGACAGTAAGCTACACTGGTTTTGAACGCTACTCAGAGAGAATCTGTCACTAGCACACCACTGTTTGCTATCATTTTTTTTCCAACTTGCCTCAAACATTTTTGAGTTGAACACTCACTAGAAGACCTCCTTGTTGCCAGTGGAGAGTTCTTAATAGAAATTATGTGAATCTACACTGTTATTTCCAGAAAAAGAAAATTCAACCAGGAAGACTGCTCCAAGAAAATACAATATCAATAACTTGTGTGGAACGTAACTTCAGCTGCAAATCAGCATTTGGACATTCTGTGAATAATTATTTTCTTGATTTTAACTGATTGTTGTCCAAAATTCATTTTTAAATAATTCTATCCTGAGTTTTACATTATTTTCATGCTTTTAGGCTGTTATATATGCATGTTTCTTTTTTAAGAAGGGCAGTTGGTTATGTTTACAGATTTTAAACCTTTTAATTTTTGTTCAGCACATTTTTCGCAATTACACCAATTTTTTTTACCCAACGTGACCTGACTGACTTGTTTGTAATATTGAGTTATGTACAGAATAACAATTTGGCAATATCACCTCCCTTTGAAATTTAAAATCTGTAGCTTGTGGAGAAACGAGAAGAAAAATAACCAGTCTACTCATCCTAACTTGGGTGCAGTACCATTTTACATGCGGATGTTTTGGAATGGGGCCTTAAAACATTTATACTTCTGATCTGATGACTTCCAGGAGCCACCCCCTGGACAAATCCTTTTTGAACTTGCTGCGTATCCCTGAGGATTTTGGTTTGTACTTGCCTGGGCTTCTGGTGGTGATACTTCTGTCTTATTCTATGTTCTATTATGAATAATGATGGGATAGTGTAGGGGGAGGGGCTTAGATTAGTTCAGAGGTCAGTGCAACATCAAGGGCCGAAGGGCCTGTTCTGCACTGTATTGTTCTATGTTCTGTAATGATGAGCATTGTTGTATACATGAGATTAGATAATGATAGTGAAACGAGCAAAGATATAACTGAAGAAGATAACATACAGAAATGTGAAGTCATGCACTTTGAGGTGACCAATATGAAAAGACAATAAACTATATCTCATCTTAAAAAAATGCATTAGAATAGAAAAACTTGAGTGGAATATGCCATCTTATGTACTACAGAAGTGACAGTTCTATTTCCAAGTTATGAAAATGACTCCTCATTGCTCTTTTCCAGAGCAAACAAATTATCACACTGCCTCTGAGTTCCCCAACAATTATGGAGAACAGGAGGAAGGATATTTCTGTGCAGCAAAGATGGGCCTCTATTTGAAAGGATACTGGATGTTCTCAGCTTAAAACACCATGTGGAATCTATCAGCCTGAGGAAGGAAAGAAAAGAAAAATGTGTGAAAGAATACAAAAGGTTATCCTCAGGTTCATGGACGTATCTATGGCAGTAATGCAGAAAGTAGTCAGAGATGCGCAGATGTCTTCTTTCCAGAGAACAGCAGGAGATGGCCAAATGGCAATGGTTGAAACCGTAGAGGTTGTGAGCAGCTCCAGTGTGAGCATGCAGCCTGTCATTATTGATTACTCACTTCCTAAGGCTTGACAAGGTGAGACCTGAAATTCTCAAGAGGAAATCATAAATTTCATTTCTTTGGCAGTCTTCTGCACAATATCCCTCTGGTAGGCATATCTTGCTACACACACTCTTTTCTACCCACACACACTTTCTATCCAGTCTCGTTTTCAAACATTCATCGTATCAGATAGCAGTAACACTCACCAGCAACCTGGTTCCCTTTGGATCCCATTTGTCAGTCGCCCTTCTTTGAGAGACTTTCCCTACTGCTCCAACAATCAGTCAACTCCTCACACTAATGCTCTGCCCTCTCTCACTAAGGAAAAAGAGATAATGCAAGGAAAGGGAGAGACCACGTTGGTGTTGTACTTGACCATGATGGAAAAGCAAGTTCTACAGATTGGCAGAATAGCACCATCAAAGGTCAATGCCAATGCAGAGATGGGAGTTTCCCAGAGACCTGGTGATAGTTTTAGAGTGTGGGATAGGAATCTCTCAAACTGAACTTTAAAGGAGATAAAACAAAACCTACAAACATAAATGCTGCAAATAACAGCCAAGCCTCAACACAAAACAATGAGGGAGGCTACAGAGCAAGGGCTTAATTTCAAATATTGCAACATCACAAGAGAACTGACACTATTAAAAGGGCTGGAGTTTGGGACATTATCATAGCATTGAATAATTGCCATCACATAATCCAATTAGGAAATCGAGGAGGCACGCAGATCAGTTTTGGAGCTCGGGTACTGTGCTTTGTGGACTTGTTTTCCATTGGGGAAGTAACATCAACTCTGAGTGGGTGCGTTTGGATCAGGGCATGTAATGGTCTAAAAGGACTGAAAGGGGTAGGATGGTCTCAGGAATGTCTGGGGTATTTCAGTATCCACTGTCATAAATGGAATACGATTGAAAGGTTTCTCATTGCAGTCAAGGAGGGAGAGGTCAGAAATGGTCAGCCTGGCTTTCACCTCCCACAAGACACTCAAATTGCATAGAGAATTAAGTTATCAACAAAATCTGAAGGGTATTAAGGCTAAGAGCTTAAAGTAATTCACGTGTAACAACCAAATCGGGCAAGAGCAGTGGGAACTGAATTGAATTAGGTTTGAGGCAGAAACTTGGTCTTTTGCTTGTGTTTTTTCACTGAAGGTTTCCTCGTAAATTGTGACGACTGTGTGTGGTTCGAGTGAGAACCAAGGTTATTCAGGGAGGGACTTAAATTAAGCGATCCAGGTGATGTCTAGTGTCATTTAGACTAGCTTAGAGGCTTTTGTATCAAAGTTTTAGGTAGTTTATAACTTTGACCTTTATAAAATCCTGATTAAAAATCATCCATAAGGGGAGAAGGGAGCAGCACCTCTTACAAAATAAGTTTAAGACATGCCTTCAAACTTAGACTTCAAAGTGAAACTATTGATTATACATCAATACTAAATACTGCTAGATGTGATAATCATAGATACACTAGCCTCTGATCCCATTGTTACCTTAGGTAAGGGCTAATTTATCTTGTGTATTCATTTCCACATGTTGTTAAGACTTTCTCATTCTAGAGCGTTCTAACTCCACTTTGTCTATTTATGCTCCAGCGATGTACTGCTGTGACATCATCACAATGTTTTTCCAGGGTCCTGAAGTTCTTACAAACATGCTCCACCAGCATAAATACACAACTTAGTGGGTCCAATTCGACAGCAGTGTAAACTCCCCTGTGAAGGATGTCTCAGTCTTCAGCTTCAGTCTTTACCGGCAGCTTTACTTCAGCTTCAGTCCCTCTGGCACAGCCATATATCTTCCTTCCTGTTCCCATGATTGAGTCTGCTATACTCAGATACTTCAAAAATTCCAAAATCCAGTGGAAGACTGCAATGGACATCTCATGTTTCAGAGCAGGTGAAGCAGCTACCATTTCCGCCTCTCCTGAACTATAGAAATACACAAGGTAGAAGGATGAAAAAAAAATGCAGAAATAGTTTTAGCATCACTTAGGTGTTTATTACATGGATGATATCACATTGGTGACTTTTATTTGAATAAAAGTATGAGTTTATCTGAGCCAATAATGTCATGACATTGTTTCTGTTCCATACCACACAGACTTTGGGCAGATATAAGCAATTTAAATGCCCGATACAATATTAAGCGTGCGAGGATCTGAATCCCATAACAGATTGATACTTGTCTGTAGTAACAAGGTTTGTTGTAAGGGGGAGGGATTAGATTAGGATAAGTGCAATGTGGTTGGCACCAAATTCAACTGAAGTGTGTCTGAATGATTGTCCTGCAGGATTCTTGGGCACACCTCTCCACAGCTAGAGGCACTAATGCACTTTCTACCACTCCTCAACTGAGCAAGGTGTCACGGTTTTCTACCATGATGTGGAGGTGCCAGTATTGGACTGGGGCGGACAAGATCAGAAGTCACGCGACACCAGGTTATAGTCCAACTGGTTTATTTGAAAACACAAGTTTTTGGAGCCTCAGTTCTTCTTCAGGTATAGTTCGAGAGGTAGTATCTGACAGAGAATTTATAAGTAAAAAAATCAAAGGTTCACACCATTGATGAGAATGTCAAAAAGCAAATCTATGGGATGAATTTGTATTTACAGATACATTCTATGTTGTTCAAAAAGCACACAATTTATAGACAGTCAATATGGCATTCTATAAATTCCTATTTTCGAAATAAAACCAGTCTGACTCCAACTAAAACACAAACAGATACCAAACAAGATCTCGTACCTAATATGCACTGTCTGACCTAAAATGTCACCTCTTCTTTACACTGATAAAACCTTTAGTTCTCTCAGGACAGTGATTTGAAAGGAATTTGGAGATTTACATATACATGTTAACCAATTAAAACATTCTAACTGGTTAAAGATTTAACAGCATCTTAGGTTTGTTTAGCAAATCCTCATCAATAGTGTGAGCCTTTGATCTTTTACTTATAAATTCTGTGTCTGATACTACCTCTCTCACTAACACCTGAAGAAGAACTGAGGTTCCGAAAGCCTGTGTTTTCAAATAAACCTGTTGGATTATAACCTTGGGTCATGTGATTTCTGACCTTCTTTTCTGCCATCAGCTTCAAATTTCCCTGTAGTGTCATGATGTACAGGATGTACCACACTGAGAGCATAAGCTACCTAGAAGGCAGCAACAGTTCTTTCAGTCTGAACTCACTGATTTTGACAGCAATGTTGTGATAAATGTTTCAAATGCCTCAGACACTACTTGGGCTGTTTAGCTTACTGGCAATAAAATTTACATGTGCCACAAGATCCACGTACTTGGAGGTTGCTTGGATGTCTGAGGATGGGACACTGTACTTCAGCTAAGCAGCCATAATGGTAGGGACCATCTAATCCTTTGCTGCTATTGCTTTTGTCTCCACAGCCACTTGCAGTTCGGTAAAAAGACAGGACTGATTCAGGTCAGACTCTTGAAGTTGGCAATGCTCATCACAGGGTCTGTAGCCCTCAGGTCAGCTTCCATGACTTCTCTGAACAGCGTTTCTTCCAAAGGATTGAACTCGTATGGCAGATGGTCATGTGCTTTCCCACCTCTTGGAAGAAGACCTAACGCCATTAGAGGGAAACTGCTACCTTATTTCTGTGATGTTAGGGTGACCATAGCTCTCAATTTCTTTGTGTCCAGGTAATTCCAGGCTCAGCTGAGATGTATAGGGGACATAAAGGATCTTGAAATGCCCAATGCAAATTAGTTGTAACACGATTGATGAATAGTGGATGCTGTTTGAATAACGCGAACTTTCTGCTGTACAGGTAAAATGATTTTTTGCAGTGATTTCTCTTTAACACGATTTTCTATAGCGCGAGGTCACACAAGAACACAACTGTCACATTATGGGAGAACTACCTGTAATCTCTTTTTCCTAATATGTCTCATTCTTGGTATCGCAGTTTTAGACTTGCTAAGGTGTTTAGCAGACACTATGGGCTAGATTTTGATGCACAGCCATATTTGGGTTTGTCAGCAGGTGGGAACTTAATATCGAGGAATTAACAGCATGTTGGAAAACTTACCTCCACATGCAACTGCAGGGCATTATAATGCATATAAGCAAACATTATGGAAAATGAAGCTTATCAATTCAATGTATTACATTATATTTACAGAGGGAATATGACTTTTGCAATCCATCTCTGGATCTATAGGATTCCAAAGCTTTCTGAAACTTGCTAAGTATTGTGTGGACACTGCAGCAATTGAGGTGGGTAAAGACATGAAAGGGAAATATTAGAAGGAAATTTCATAGCTGCTTTCTTGTCTGCTTGTGTGAAAGATATTGTTCACAGTAATTATGCTGACAGATTGTTTTGACAATGTGGAGATTTCTAAGTATGACATCCATTTGAGAGCTCTGATCTATTGTATCAGCATGAGTGCCAAATATGCGGTTTTACTTTGAACTTCAGATGAAGATCAAACTAACCAGCAGCTCCAACACCATGAAGTGTGCAGAAAAAGCAGCAGCAGTATCAACAGCAGCATGCATCTCAAATAAACACAGACAAATTCAGCAGAAAGCTGTTACCAATACAGGGTGTACAGGCAGAGGATAAACTTCCTCAATTTGACATAACACCAGTGTCTCAAAGGTCCAGGATCTTAAATCAGGTAGGAGCAGTGATTTGTAGCCTGCTGGAACAAAAATTGTTGCCAACAGAATGCTTTAACAATGGTTGTCTAATGTCATCAACATCCTCAACTTCTTTGCCTCTGGATCCTTCCACAGTTCTGCTGTGGACAGTTGAAGGATATCACAGTCAGCAGTCAATGCGAAAGACAGGACTTTCTGGAGTTTTGGGACACCAAATGGGAACTGAAATTTTCGGATCATCAGCTTGGAGGGAGCAACTACCACCAACTTTGTCCCTTTGCCCCTTAACCATGCTGTCATAGATCTTCTCCCCTCCAATTCCACTCTCACAGTAGGAACAACGTTTGGAAAGCACTTGGCAGAAGATAAATGAATGATGGCTTTCAGGGATAGGGAGAAAATTGTGTCAATTGTTTCATTAAGAATGCCAATCAGAACCAGAGAGTACTTTTCATGACTTGAATTCTGTTTTATACAGGAGCAGGCCATTGTCAACTATAGCCAATTGGATGTTAAGGCCCTGCTAGACCATACTGGGGACAGGAAGATGGGGGATGGTTGATGAGATTAGCAGGCAGCAGAGCTGGTGCCCTTAAATCAGTCACCATCGGCTGCTGAGCAGGTGGGCTCCATGTTCCCTATTGCTGGGAGAATGCCAGGGCAGCAGAAAGGCAACAACATTGCTTCACTATCAATCTCCTATCCAATTCATGCAGTCCCCACAAAATTCACAGTATGAAATGGAGGCTATTGGTGAAGGCCTGCATGCGCACTCTTTTTATTGCTGCATTGGATGTTCCATGGAGGTGGTCATTCTCTTGATAGACAATCCTATCATTGTAAATGTATGCAACACTCCTATTTGAGATGGTCTCCACTCATCTCCACAACAGCAGTCAGTGGATTTGGAATGCATGCGAGTAATTCACCAAATATTTGTTGCTACTCCAAACATATTCTGTCAATGTACCCAGAGGCATAAACTTGCATCTGAGCCACCAGGTATCTGCTGTCTAAATCTGGAAGATCTTGTGACCTTTGTGGACCCTTTACTGCTCTCCCTGAGTCTGGCAGCTGCTCTTGCTCACTTGTCACCAGGTGAAGATCAATTCATATGCCTTTGCTAGACTGGTAAAGTGCTATCATCTGAGCTGATATGAAGTCAGTATTGTGGTGCACCCTCAGTGAATATGGTCTTATCTGAGGAGACACTGTTGTTTTCGTAGACCCCTTCAAGGCACTACTTTTTTATTCATTCATGGGATGCGAGTGGCACTGTTGCACCAGCATTTATTGGCCATTCCTAACTGCCCAAAGGGCTGAGGGTCAACTACATTGCTGTGGGTCTGGAGTCACATGTAGCCCAGACAAGGTGAGATGGCAGATTGCCTTCCTTGAATGTCATTAGTGAACGAGATCGGTTTATCCAACAATCGACAATGGTTCCATAATCATCATTAAACACCGATTTCCAGATTATTATTGAATTCAATTTCCACCATCTCCTGTGTTGAAATTCAAACCCAGGTCTGCAGAACATTTACCTGGGTCTCTGGATTAATAATCTAGCAATAATACCCGCTAGGCCTTTGCCTAACCACTTCGGGCTTTGAAGGGCCTATGACAGATTGAAGACAATTAGAACTGCAAAATCGGTATGTTTGAGTACTCATCAGTTGTCAGTGCAAGCCTGAAGGTTATCCAGATATATTGCTGTTCATCCCTTGATGCCATTTTCATCGCCAGCAATGGTTTGGTAAGGTTCCAAGGGCATGTAGGTGGCTACTAAGTTTACTGAGACCAGAGATTTCTGCTGTAAATATGACAGAATTACGCAGATGGTAATCGACTGCTAGCGATTTATTCTCCTCTCATAATCTCACTCCTGCTGAAATGCATTTGTTTTCAAAACAGGCTGCATTATTTCTTATTTAGTCATACAGTCATGTGGACTCTTCTGTCCAACTGGTGCATGTTGACCATGTTCCCAAATTAAACTAGTCCCACTTGCCTGCGCTTAGTCCATATCCTTCCAAACCGTTCATATTCAACTACTTAACCAAATGCTTTTTAAATACTACATCCATCACTTCCATTGGCCATTCATTCTACTCACAAACCAGTATGTGGGGAAAAAAGTTACCCCTAATATCCTTTTAAATCTTTCTCCTTCACCTTAAAAATATGCCCTTTAGTTTCGAACAGCCCCCACTTAGGGAAAGGACATTTGCTATTCATCTTATCTATGCCCCTCACGAATTTATAAATCTCTATAAAGGTCACCTCTCGGTTCCGTACACTCCAGCGAAAAAAGTCCCAGCCTATCTAGCCTACTTTTACAATTCAAACACTCCATTCCCAGCACATTCTAGTAAATCTTTTCAGAACCCTCTAATTTAATAATATCCTTCCGATAGTAGGGTGACCTAAACTGCACATAGTACTCTTGAAGTGGCCTCACCAACATCCTGTACAACCTCAACACTATGTCACAACTCCTATACTCAAAGATCTGAGCAATGAAGGCTTGGTGCTTGCTAATCCTGCAGTAATGGACAGCATTATCACTCTTATAATGTGTTGTTGAATACATTGAGTTTTCCGAACATTTTATATTCTGATAAAAGAGGCATCGAGGTTTAACAAAAGAATTCCACTTCTTAAAATACTAAGAAAAGTGCAACAATGATGCAGTGTTAATAAACAGAGATGTGGAAGAAAGCAAAACTAAAGGGGGACAAAGATTTCGGAGCTTTGTTGGGCTGGAGAAGACTATTAAACTGAAAAGGGCCAATGCCTGAGGGATTCCACCTTGTCAGATATTAGCCAACAGTAGCTAGCAAACGTGTAGTAGTAGATTTGGAGCAAAATAAAGGAGGAACAGCAGACATTTGGATAAACAGGTCAGAAGCTGAGAGGTCACCTGGACAGCACTATCTCAATAGACAGTAACAAAAGTATGGATGAGGATTTTAAAAACCGATGAGATGAGCCAAGGTCAGAGTCAAGTAATTAGGGAGGTGGATATAGACAGCCTTAGTGCTGGTGCAGATATGTAACCAGAAACTCAACTCTTGGATAAACACAAGACCGAAGCTGCCATCAGTCTTGATCAGTACAACAGGGATGGAAACAGGAGACGTATAAAAGGGTCTGTAGGAGCAAATTACTGCAGATGCTGGAATCTTACTGAAAACAAAAAATGCTGGAAATTACAGTGGATCAGGCAGCATCCATGGAGAGAGGGCAAGCTAACGTTTCGAGTCAAGATGACTCTTCATCAGAGCTCTGATGAAGTATTAGCTCACTCTCTCCATGGATGCTTGCCTGACCCCCTGTGATTTCCAGCAGTTTTTGTTTTCAGATAAAAGGGTTTGCTGTGGGTGCCTCAAAGGCTTCAGTGCTTCCAACGCTTAAAGGAAATTTTTGCTTACCTAGTATTGAACATTAGGCAAGCTTGTGACCAGAGATAATTGAGGGATTCAAGGAGGTCATAGTGAGATAATGATGAACGCCATCAACACAAATGTGCAAACTATTATTCTGTTTTCAATCGTATTGCACGTCAATAAGAAATAGAAAGAAGCCAATAATAATTCCTTGGGGAATTCAACACATGCACTGTAAGTCGGAAGAGAAGCCATCGTCGGTAGTTCTCTGACTACGATTAGATCAAGAAAAATGGAGCCAAGTCAAATGCAAAGGTGGGTAAGTCCAATAAGATAGTCTGAAGTAGAAAAAAAGTGGGTATTATTGCATTCTTTGCTCATTTCTGAATTGTGATCCCTCTCAGTGAAGAAGAGCATTGTCCAATAATCACAAAACCTACACAGTGCAGAAGCAGGCCATTCAGCCCATCAAGTCTGCCAGAATCCTCCAAAAAGAATCCCACCCAGACCTAATAATGCTTCTAATGGTCTAGCCACAATCATTAAACCACCTGCTTGCCAAAATGTTCTAGTCTAAATCCCTTGCCCTTAAAGAAAAACTGATGAGAGGTATTCAGGTAACGATTTTGGGTGATAAACCATATTAGTTCTACTTTGGACTATGGCATTAACAATGGCCAAAAGATCATAATTTTGCAAATCTCAACCGACAATGTGTGATGAATGAAAGGTTAACAACTTTTTTTCAATATATTAATTTATGGGATGCAACATTGCTGGCTGGGCAAGCAGTTACTGTCCATCCCTAATTCCAAGTGAGAAGGTGCAGGTAAGCTACATCCTTGAACTGTTTTAGTCCATTAAGGTCAACCCACAATGTTTCTGGTGGGTGGGTGTTCCATGATTTTGACTCAACAACACTAAAGGAAAGGTGATATACTTCCAAGTTAAGCTGGTGAGTGAGAAATAGATTAGATGGTTGGGTACTTAAAACATAATGGTAAGTGACAAGGCAGAGAGATTTTTCTAGGAATGGCTGTTATACATCCTGACAAGCACTGTCAGTCCGGAGTTACCCTGCACGGTTCCGGACATCTGCCCTGGACATAGCAGAGGGAAATCAGCCCACTGTTTAATAAACATGTTCCAGGAGCTGAGTCTTGGAATCCCTACCTCACAGAAAAAGACCATTTGGCCCATCAAATCCACACTGACCTTCTGAAGAGCATTCCACTGAGACTCAGCACCCCTGCCTATCTCTTCCATAACAACATTTTCCATGGATCATCCAATAAACATGCCCTTCCCTGAACACTACGGTTAAGCCACCTAAACTGCAAGTCTTTGGATTATGGGAGAAAACAGGAGTGCCTGGCGGAAACACACACAGACACGGAGAGAGCATGTAAGGACAGTTGCCCAAGGCTGGGATTTAACTCTGGTCCCTGTACTAACCACTGAGCCCCTGTGCTGTCCATAAAGCTCCTGGCAAACAAGACAGTGCACAGACCAGACTCCCTCTTCTCCCTGGACAAGGAGTGCATGCCAGGATACCAAACCATGCCAGCCGAGTCCAAATAGACCCCCTAGATTGAAGCAATCACAGCTGCCTGGAAGAATGCCCAGCACCATGAAAAGGAGGTCAATGCTCTTCTTCACTTTGCCAGCCAAAGTGCCACTACTTCTCTCCGACACTGTATCCACCTCCTAACAAGGCTCATGGTCCACTACTTTCACTAATGCCTACAATGTCCTGCTCACTCACCCTCATTCACACGAAACAGCAACACCAATGAACCTGCACAATCTTTGCACTGCCCATTCACTCATTCAAGAAATCTCCCACCTGCATTAACGGTAGTAGCTGTGCCACTCACCTTTATCTTCTGTAATACCGAGCCCTCTCTTATTCCAGGAGCAAAACAACAAACATGGGGCAGAAAGAGTTAAGACAGATGATGTGCTGTCCCTCATTCAACTCCTCACCACTTATGAGCAAAGGATTCAGACTATGACTGTCCCAAGCAGCCAATGGACTAGTATCAGAAGTTGCCTTGACTTACTGTGTGGAGATGGCATGTCATGACAACAGTAACCAAGTGTCTCTGATGGAGTGGCCACTGCACAAGAAAGCAAGGCAATGCAATTCAGGAATGCTGTGCAAATTCCAGTTAGTTTCAGAGTGAGCAAGAGCTGTGGCAGTAAGAGAAGAGACCCAGAGATGTAGCCTGGTCCAGGTCCATGGGCTGGGTGTGTGTCCCTGAGCACAAAATTTCCTTGCTGCAGCATTATGATGCTAGTTCACATTGCAACCAGAGGTTTAGCACTGAGAAGTCATAAGCTCATAGCGTGGCATGGTGGCTCAGTGGTTAGTGCTGCTGTCCCACAGTTCCAGGGACCTGGATTCAATTCTAACCTCAGGCAACTGTCTGTGTGGAGTTTGCATGTTCTCCCCAGGTCTGTGTGGGTTTTAGCCAGGTGCTCCAGTTTCCTCCCGCAGTCCAAAGATGTGCAAGTTCGGTGGATTGGCCTTGCTAAATTATTCATAATGTTCAGGGAGGTGTAAGTTCGGTGCAATAGCCAAGGGAAAATGCAGGGATAAAGTAGGGAATGCGTCTGGGTGGGATTCTCTTCAGAGGGTCTGGACGAACTTGTTGCACTGAAGTCCTGTTTCCACACTGTAGAGATTCTATAATTCTATGACATGAAATGTCCTGCAAATGGACATGAATTGTGCCATAGGGTTTACAGAGGCTAAGATATGTCAGATGCCAGTGGATTCGGGGTGTGTATGATTAGTGATTTAGAAAATGCCTGACATTTCGCTGCTCAGTGTCCAACATGAAGGTGTTTTGGAGCAAGCAGTGTGTCGAATCTGCCAAAATCAGTTCTGACTACCAAATCAAGTTTTCTTAATAGTTACTTTTTACGGCAAGTTAGTAGATTGCAACCCATGGTGAGGTAACAAGCTGCTAACCAGCAATAACAAATGTCTATTGAAAACTCACTGCTGTCTGGGAGAAGAAGCTTATCATGCCACTTGAGAAAAGCAAACAAGATTCAGCGAGATAATCTCAATGTCAAGATCAGCCTTGGCAAACAACCAATCTGACTCTACTGCTCATCACACCCTAGCCTACACTGCTCAGAGCCTGGTAAGATTCTACATCAAGATTTTTGTCTTAAGGAATAAGGATTACATCATTCCCATGGTTTGAGCATGGCAACAGAAGCTTCATGAAGTGTAATGTGTCATCATTCTTGGTCTCAAGGATACAATGTCAACGTTATCATCCACAACAAGCTCATGGTTGGCTGGGATTATATTCTCATGTGAACATACATACTAGAAGATGATGGAAAGGAACAGTGAAAGCCAATCTACTGGAATCACAATCCATAGCTGTGCACAATATAAGGAATGGGGTGGATGCAGGAAGACCACTTGCAGTTCTAGCGCATGTTAGGAACAGCAAAAGGATGAGGAAAATAGGGGTTGCAACTTATTAACAGATACTATAAGTACTTCGGTGGGCCTTTGTGATAATTTTAACACAGACACAGAAGGTAGTTCTATTAAACTTTAAGAAGGAGTGAAGCATAGGAAGGTAGGGTGAGAATAGAAAACATGATGAGAACTGAGAATTTGAGCTGTTGGGTAGTTTTCCTGAGGGCAGTGGAAAAAGATGTGATGGCCGGAGGGATAAGATGAAAATGAGACAAGGTAGAATAGAAGTGCTGGGCTCAGGCCTACAATAGCCAAGACATGCATTAAGGAAGACCAGAAAACTAACTACATAGGTGGCTTGGTGTCATATTAGATCAAAATAACAGGTATGAAATACATGGAGAGTACAGACAGGTTAGGTAAAACTATATTTAAAGTCAGACATTAGTAAAGTTTATGTTATGAGATTGATAACAAATTATCAAAAGAAACAAAGAGGTGAAATCACAAGTGGTGGAAAATGTTGAAGCATGGTGGATCTTGCCTACTGAGAAGAGAGCTGGCAGGAGGCCCAAAAGGCCTCGTCCAAGGAAGGTTTGCTGAATCACATACTAATCACTACAGTGGCAAGGCCATCAGCTGGCCTATCCCTAGACTCAAGACACTTGGGGCAAAGTTTTGCCCAATGTGAACTCCTATCACAGCCCAGCAACCCTTATACTCACATAAGAGGCAGTAACTGCTGCCAGAAAGGTACCCCAAAAGTCCCATGACTGTGAAGGACCCAAGATAAAGATCAGTGATGTTCAGGGGTGGGGTTTCCCACGCTAACGGTTGTGGGGTGAAGGTGTTATAACGCCCTTGCCTCATGTCCAGTCCTACAATCAGAAACAGAATGCCTTAATTAAGGAATGTCCCTTCACAAGCCGACAAGCTGCACAGCTGTAGGGAGCAACAACTGTGCACACCATGTGGCAAGAAGCCAGTCAAGAGCTGGGTTAATCTTGGCAGTCCAGCTAATGCCCTAAGTGATCCCTAATTGGCCACTTAAGGGCTTCAATTAGTAGCAGGGCAGTAAGACTGACTGTGGACCTTGCAATCTAAAACTGAATTCTGGTAAAGACAGGAAGATAGTGAGGTTTGCGTACAACATCCACCTAGTCTCTATATATTTATATAAGAGATATTCCTGCCTGTAAGTATGCAACATCTACAAGCGAAAGATTCCACTATAAAGTATTTACAAATATATTAGAAGTGGTAGTGTGGGACTTTTAAAACACTATATGGGTACAGTTCCAAATGAAAATGGGGAAATGACAGACCTATTGAATATTTACTTTGTATTAGTCTTCACAGTGGAGGAACGGCTTGACCATCACAACAGAAATCACTACTTCTAAGTTTGCTGATAATAGTTAGTGGGATAAGAAGTCATGTGGATTGATCATAAAATTCCTAAATGTGAGTGGGTAAAATTGGGAAGTGGCAGATAGAGTTCAATCATTTTAGGTACATGGAGATCAAATTTGGCTCAAAACTAGGAACAACAAATGTGCAAAGAAATTTGAGAATCCATGTACACAAATCACTAAAATGAAGTATTCAGATACAAAAATCATCGAAAAGGAAAGTTGGCTTTTATAACAAGATAACTGGAAACTAAAGAGAGGGAAGTTTTGATGTAGTTATAAGAAGACCTGATAATATAACATGCATCTTAGAAAGGATACTGCAACCTTGGAAGCAGTGCTGTGCAGTTTCACTGTATTGCACAAGGACAGCAACATTTCAAATTGGGGAGCAATTACATGAACTGCTTGGAACATTGAAGATTAAGGGATTATTTAATTGATGTCATTTGGAATTTTGAAAGTAATTAATAGGATAAACAGAGATAAATCATAGGGCAATGAATGGTTATAGCACAGAAAAGGGCCATTCAGCCCTTCATATCTATGCTGGCTCTCTATAACAACAATTCACACAACACCATTTGCCTTTCATCTTCCTGCAGCCCAGTATATTTTCCTCTTCAAATAATGATCAAATTCCCTGCCTCCACCAATCTCTCAGGCAGTGTATTCCAGGTTCCAAACACTTGTTATGTGGGAAAATCAAGCTTTTTTCCCCCAATGCTGCTCTTGCTTCTTTTGCCAATTACCTTAAATCTGTGCCCTCTGGTTCTTGATCCTTCCACCAATGGGAACAGTTTCTACATCAATGTTTTCTGCTGGTGGGGGAATCTAGGACCAGGGGACAAAAAAGTTAGGCAAAAGTCATTCATGTTAAAAATGGTAGAAGTGTGGAACTTGATTACAAAACAGTAGTAGCTCCTTGTTCGATCAAAAATGTTAAATCTAAGATCAACAGATAGAACAAAGAAGAATAAGAAGGGATCTGGAGCCTAGACAGATGCATGAAGTTAGAATACAGATGAACCATTATCCCACAGAATGCTGGAATAGAACTGGCGGGGCTGAATGACCAAATCAAGTTCCTGCGTTCCTTCAATTCTAGTAGAAGAGCAAGACAAAAGGAAATCAGAGCACTGTACTTCTACTTCCCTTAGTATTTTCTTCCTCCTAGAATCAAAAGTACTAGTCTTGAAATCACTAATTTACTAATTTGAAGTTTATCCTACTTTACTATTATAACCTTCACATCTTGAATACTAGGTCATATTCTTTCATCGTGAGTTGTGAATACAAAACTGATATTTTAATGTCTGTCAATCCAACTCCTGTACTTAACCCTGGAGATGTCTTTGTCAGCAATTCTTAACTGTGCAAGATAATAATAATAAAATATAGATATTGCATAAAAATATTCCATTTTTTTTACCCAAAACTTCAATTTGTTTTTCCATACTGCATTACCTCAGAAATCACTTTTTGGTCAGAGATGTGATCAATAAGATTACTAACATCCTCTTCTCCTACTACATATCCTTTTCCAATATCATATCCAAAGCTTAGCTGCTTGTTGATCTGCTTATTGAGAAGATGTATGAAGGTTGGTATCATTATCTGTAAAGCAAACACACAAATCGTACATGATAGATACTTTATAAGGTGAATAATGTGGCCTCTGATGTCTGATGAATTGCAGTTCGTCACAGCATCATATTCTTTGGTGCAGAGCTTTGGGCCTACTCCTTATTGATGCATTAACCAGGCAATGCCAGCATAACGTGCTTACAGCTGCATACCAAATATGCTTAAGGTTCATGTAATTTAAGGCGTTTACCAATAATACAGCTGGAGAGTACAAACAGCTGTAAAAAAGAAATTCTCATTTTACAATTGAATAGCCCTCACTACTGGACCATCCTTAAAGATCCATATTTTAGGAATCTTTCAACAGACTATTAATCAATGAAATTTATGCTATAATATGTCAAGAAAATGCCTCCAGGGTTGACAGAAATGCTTTATTTCTCTCAGCTCTCAAAACAGTCTCAGCATTTATGGTCCAGGCATCGACAGGATCACCCAAATATTTCAATGACTTGACTTCATGTTAGCATTTGCTCAATGCCTTTGGAGCCAAAATTGCATTGGCATTGCCCTCAACTGTATGCTCCTTTATCTTGTCTATACCAGAAATGGATGTCTTTTTCAGAATGTATATATTATTCCTATGTTGCTTTTCTTATTAATTCACTTATACTGGTCAGCGTTATAATAAGTCGATGAATGGAACATAACACAAAGACAAAATACTGCAGACACTGGAAATGTAAGAACAAAACTGGCATGTCTCGCATCCCTCCCCCATCAGATAGTTTAAGAAGACATAGATGGCTTTAGGCAGGTAGACTTCTTGCAAATTACTTTGACTTGAGGACAGCAATTTAGATTACCCACCAGATGTATGATCTGCTTCATTCAGTACCCTGTTACCCAGAATCTTACCACAATGTTGAGATCTACAAGACAATGAAAAAAAGCTCTGAATTATCTGGCTTTGAGAAAACTTTGATGATGAACAACGTATGCACTTCAGTAAACAAAAGATTTGAAATGGGATTCTCTCTGATGTTTATCATTGTTACACATATTTGAAACCATTGCAAACTTACTAATGGTAAGGTGGGTGCGTTTGATTCTGTAGCAGGGAAAAACAGTGATATGTCAAAGCAGGGACAGTAGGTTTCCTCTTTCCAGACCTCTGCTAATTCTGCAGATGTTAGTTTCCATTCTGGCAAACAAAATGCAGTCAAGGATACTTTTCTGAGTTTGGGATTAAGTCATATTTTTGATTAGACTGGTAGAAATTTTACTGCTTATATGTACAGTGTGTTTTCACTATCACAATAACATATACCACAACAGATAAGGTGTTGATTGGTTGACAAGTCAATTCTGATTGGCTAAGTCATGCCCTGTAAAAGCAGCAGGAAACCAGGTCTAAAATTCCCTGGTCATTCAAAAAAGGCACAAGGGCTGAACATATTCCTTTGTTAGCAGAAAACTGATCCCCGATTATTAAAGTATGTTGCTTCTAGTAATCATAAATGAGCTATGTTATGAGCTCAACTGGTTATCTCAAATTGATTGCTGGTTTTCAGTGTGCTCAGAATTATTCAGAAAATGCTGTCCAATCATAGAATCACATCAAAAAGTAGATATTTTGAGTTTCACAAGCTTAGGCTGGTTGAGTAACTAAAGTAACATGTTGTTTGATTTCATTAGCCAATCATGATCATATACTGCCTGTACCTTGCATGACACTAGCACTGAAATTTACACAGTTGGTTCTGCTATAATGCAACAGTTGCGTTCCTGTGCAACATCGCTTTATAGAAGATTGTACTATAGAAATAACGGGGCCAATGGGAAAAGTGGGTTGGGGCAGATCATCAAAAAAAACATTAAAAACTGCTCAAAAATCACTCAAAAACCTAACACAAAGGATAGCACAATTTGAATAAATATTTAAGTCATATCTAATAATGAAATAAAAGTAAACACTTTACCTTGAAAAAGTGTCAAGGTGACTTAATGGGGGAGGAGATTATACTGCACCACTCACAGAAAGCACTTCACAACAAAGCCCATAAAATGAACACGTCAGTGCTAACACTGTACGTATTCACAACGATGCACATGAAATGATCATGTGATGTCAACACATACCCCTCCACACACTGAAGGAATCATGTTATAGCCAACACAAGTTCACATTTTAAAAATAGCGTTCCCCTATTCGTCAACTGCATTACAGCCAATTTGCGTTGACAGACCATGCATTATAGCAGAACCAACTGTACATATGTTCAGTTGTGTGGTTGACAAAATATATTTGTTTGAACGGACAAGCTGCCTTATGCAAGATTTTTTTTCAATGACTCACTATGCTGAAGGAAGCCACTGATATGTGTGCTCTGCCTTTTTATAAACCAAGCAACAATCTTTTCTTCTGCACTATAAACTGTTGCTATTGTTTGAAATTTGGCATTCTTAAAGCCACACATATAAGTGCAAGAAGAAAAGCTTCAGAAAAATATCTTTCCTTAAAGAATATTTAACTTCTGTTCTATATTACCCAAAGGAAGAAAATAATATGAAAACGAGGAGCAGGAGTAGGCAATTTAGCCCCTCAAGCTTGCACTGATACTTAATACGACAATGGCTGATCTCACCTCAGCCTCAACTCCACTTTCCTGCCAATTCCCCATAACCCTTTAACCTATTACTAATTTAAAAATCTGTCTCTCTTCAAACTGATTTTGTGACCCAGCTTCAACTACACCCGGGGTAGTGAACGCCACAGATTCACCACCCTTTGAGAGAAGCAATTCCTTCTCAGCCATTTTAAATCTGATACTCTTTAGCCTAAAACTATGACCTCTCATTCTACAGATAACAAGGTGTGGAGGTGGATGAACACAGCAGGTCAAGCAGCATCAGAGGAGCAGAAAAGCTGACATTTCGGGTCAAGACCTTCTTCGGAAAATTCAGACATTTTCTGAAGAAGGGTCTAGGCCCGAAACGTCAGTTTTCCTGTTCCTCTAATGCTGCTTGCCCTGCTGTGTTCATCCAGCTCTACACCTTGTTATCTCAAATTCACCAGCATCTGCAGTTCCTACTATCTCTGAAACAATTTTAACCTCTTATTCTAGGTTGCCTTATAAGGGAAAAAACCTGCACTACATTTACTTAGTCAATTCCTTGCCGTGTGTTATATAGCCCAAGTAGGTCTCCAGTCATTCTTTTAAACTCTAGTGAATTTTTAGGCCTAAACTGATCAATCTCTCCTCATAAGACAAGCCTTTCATCCCTGGAGTTAATCCAGTAAACTTCCTCGAAACTTCCTCCAATACAGTTACATCTTCCCTCACGTAAGGGGACTAAAACAGTGGTCTCGCCATGGCTTGTACAGTTGCAACAACACTTCTCTACTTTTATCTTCAATTCCTTTAGCAATAAAACCCAAAATTCCATTTGCCTTCTTTATTACCTCCATCTATTTTCCTGCGGTTGATGCACAAGAATGCCCAGGTTTCCCTCTGTTTAGATTGTTAGTTAGTTTTTCATTCTTCTGACTTAAATGTATAAACTCACACTCATCAACATTAAATTCCTTCTGCCAAGTTTTGGTGATTCACCGGACCTATCTATATCCACCTGTAAATTTCTTACTTCTTCATTGTAATTTACTTTCCTGCACAGTGTCACCTGCAATTTTAGCTACAGTATGTTCTGTCCCTGCGACCAAGTCAATAACATAGTTTGTAAATAGTTGGGCCCGAGGACCGAACCCTGTAGCACTCCACTAGTTACATTGTGACAGCAAGAAAAGACTAA